>NC_053439.1:18996284-19193382 GCF_007990345.1 Gossypium hirsutum | reverse complement strand
GAAACCCCAATTCGACTACATTGAAAGCTTTTTAGTGAGGTTATTTTGACAAGAAACGAAGACCAAGGAAGGAACAAGCGAGTTGTGCTAGGTCAAAACCGGCTTTAAAGTTTCTTCTTTCTTGTACATTTTTTGTTTTTGCTCAATTTTTAATGAACATGATTGCAACTAAGTGTTTTTTTCATAAGATATTGATTGCTTAATTCTATTGGTGTTAGAATGATTGATTTCTATAGTTTAGTTTATTTAATTATGTTAAAAGTGTTTTGTGCTTTCGATAGTAAAATTATGACTATATTTCTTATGCATTATGAATGTAAAGAATGACTGAATTAATTAATGATCTAAACAAGGTTTTATTAATTGACAAATACTGTGTGGTGTATGTTTAACTAATTAAGAATTAAATCTGTAATATTAACAAAACTATTATTGCCTTACATAACCTGTAAAATGTTTTGTTATGAAATATTAAGTTTATTAGGCAAGAAATATTCTAGGTAGACTTAGTAATTAAATAAATTTAACATATTTACCCATTAAATGAAGGTTAGTAAAGGATGGACTTGCCATGGAATTCCGTAACCTCTTTAACATTGTTTAAATAAATCTAGCTAGGAAAGAATTATTCTAACACAGCATGCTATTGTGATAACTCTTACAACTTGCATATTTTGTGTTTCTTTGTTTACATACTAGGTAATTTGTAGTTAATTAAATTAGTTAGTTAATCCACTTTTATTTGTTGCATCACATAAGCTATATTTTTTCACAATATTATTATACGTCCCTGGGAGAAATATCTGTACTTATACTTTATTACTTGTCAACGATTCCAAGTTTTTGTGCCATTGTGAGGAACTGTGTTTAAAGACATTATTTGTGAATTATTTTTTTGAAAGTTGGTTTAATTTTCTGTTGAATTTAATTTGTTATTTTGTGTTTATTTAAGGTGTTTATGAGTATTGGCATATCATTACTTTCTCCAATAGATCCTGAAATCAAAAGAACATTTAGACAAAAGAGAAGACAAGCAGCTCAAAGTAGACTAAAGAAATGAATCTTGGAATCAGAATCAAGATCAAGGAAATAGAGCTGCAAATGCTCAAAATTTGATATTGTTGCTGATGATAGGGACCAATCATTAAGACAGTATGTTGTGCCATTTTCTATGAACATAATTCGGGTGTGTTAGCCCTAAATTAAGGCAACATAGTTCAGTTGAAGCTGTTATGTTTGAGATGCTTCAACGTGGGCCAATTTAGTGGGATGCTACTAAGGATTTCATCTAGCTAAAGAAAATTAAGTTGAAGCGGAAGGTTCACTCCTATCAACCATGGGATGCGGTCCTTCTTGTATGAGGCATGGAGATTCAAAGAATATGAATATCTTTTACGGATTTGCTTGCATAGCTAAAACATTTATGGTTCAACGCAACGAGGATGGTGTAGATGCTTTACGAATGAAACGCTTCTTTCTAAGTTTATAATGAGGCTTATGAATTTTTGAATGAATAGATAATAATAACTACTAGTGGCCAACCAACCAGGCAGCCATAGGACGTAGAGTTGTGGTAGTACATGAAGTTGATGCGCTTACATCACTGCAGCTCAGGTATCATCTATGTCCTCAATGCTTAAGAATTTACTACTAATAGGTTCAATAACAATATGACAGGAAAACAGCCTAGCCAATTTGAAAACATCTATTGTGTGTACTATAGAGATGGACACATGTTCAACAATTTCCCATTAAACCCAGAGTCCATCTATTATATGGGAAATACAAATCAAAATGGAAGTGGGCCAAGATCGCAGTCGAACTTCCTACAACCCTTCTTGGAAAAACCATTAAATTTCTCATGGAGTAACCAATGAGCGAGTCCTAGAAACACTTACATGCAATCAAGGCCAAGTCAGGCACTAGGATTTAATCAACAAGTTCAAAAACCATCCTAATTTGAATCCTGCACTAGTTTGAAGAACTTGTTGAAAGCGTACATGGAAAATAAATACAGAATTATTCAAATACAATCAACAACATTAAAGAACTTAGAGAATCAAATGGATCGGGTAACCAATGAACTACAAAATAGACACAAGGCATTTTTCCTAGTGACATAGAGAACCCAAGAAATCTGAGTAGAAGCATTGCAAGCAGCCACTCTGTGAAGTGGAAGAACACTAAAGCCCAATGTTTTCAAGAACAAAGATGAGCCCATTGACGCTCAATAAAAAGAATAGGTTCAATCAAAGGTTGAAACTCCAACTTCACAGAAACTAGACTGTAGGAACTCTGATGAGGTAAACCCTAAAATAGTCGATCCTATTAAACTACACCTATGTCAAATGCTGAGAAAATGCCACAGAAGAATTCTCCATCACAAGTTAAGATATTCCACCACCCTACCTTCAAAGACTTTAGAAACAAAAGCAGGAATTCCATTCAAGAAGTCTTTAGACATACTCAAGCAACTTCATATCAATATTTCATGGTGGAACTCTTGAAAAAATGTTGAACTATGTGAAATTATGAAGGACATCTTTTCCAGAAAAGAAGACTTGGAGAATTTGAGACGGTAACATTAGAAGGGGTGCAGTGCATTCCTGTAGAACAAGCTGCCCAAAGATGAAAATCGAGGATTTCACCATACCCTGTAATATTAGGAATCCTATTATGGTAAAGCATTATGTGATCTAGGGCAAGCATCAACTTGATGCTACGTCTATATTTAGAAAACTGGCTTTGGTATATTGACCTATAATGGTTCGCTCATTTGACGATCAATGCTTGCACAAGGAGGAATTGAGGGTGTACTGGTATTTGTAGATAATTTCATTTTCATACTGACTTTTTTTTCCTAGAATTTGAGAAGATTAGGAAGTGCCAATCACCCTAGGAAGGCCTTTCTTAGCCATCAGAAGGACTATAATTGATGTGCAGAAGGGTGAGCTTACCATGCGTGTTCAGGATGAACAAGTAACATTTAATGTATTTAAATCTATAAGAATTCCTGATGCCATTTACGAGTGTTCTGCAGTATCCAAATTAAAAGCTTTAGCTGCAGAACGGGAACTCATTTCTGTAGAGGACACATTAGAGCGGGTTTAATGTCAGACCCTCCTAGTGATGAGGAATCGAATGAAAATTTAGCTTTGCTAGAAGCTAATTTAAAGGGATTTATTCCTCAATTCTCAATCACATTTTGAATCTTTGGAATTGGAAAACTGAAAGCATGCCCAACCAAATGTGTCAATCAAAGAGCCACCTCAATTAGACGTCAAGGTTTTATTGTATTTTTTAGGCACTTTTTTGTCCACGTGGAGTACACAAACCCCGATATTATCATTGTAACAACCTATTTTTAGTGAAATCATAACAAAGGTTTCGGAAACACAAATCTAAAGTAAAAATTTATTTTATTATTTTCATGGTCTACATCACGATAGTATTACTGTATATACCATTTACATGTTTAATTTGATAAAAAGACTAAATCACATAAAGTTAAAAGTTAGGTTCTAACAAAGGTGTTAAATAGCTATAGAACATTAATGTGGAGGTCCTTATGTGGTAATTAGACCATTAGTAAAGTTAGTGGATGTACATGGCTTGTATTATTGAAATTATGAATAATTTTAAAGGATATTTTGGTAATTGAAAATAAAGTTAATATTAAATAAAAACAAATTGAACTTCATCTTCTTTAATTCTTCTCAACCAATTTTAGGGTAATAGAAAATCCATTAAAGGGCATTAGATTTCGATAACTTCTCCTTGTCTATTTGGTATGTATTTTTTACCCATTTTCATGATTTTTGACCAATTTTAGGATATGAATTATATTCAATTGAGTTGAATCATTAGTATAGATCCAGTTAGACCTCGTACAATGTTAGTCGCCTTCGTATCTATGTACACTCGTCGAGGTAAGTTCATGTAATTAAATTGTGTAATTATATGTTCTGATTGAATTAGATGTATTTATTGCATTATCATTATATATGAATATCGATCGCATATCCGACGACGTACGACGATTATCGAGTCCTATTGAACCTTACGATTCGTAGGATACAAATGGCATGTCATTAGGATTTCCAATTCAAATCTATGAACTTACTAATACTCAACTCGTATAAGCTTATGGATACTCAGCTCATATGAGCGTACCGTTATTCAGCTCAAAGAGCTTACCATTATTCAGCTCGGAGGAGCTTGCAGTTTACAACTCGTATGAGCATACATGTACATGAATTGACGGATTACAGTTCAATACACCTCGTGTGTACTACCTACGTATCCAACGATATTCTAAATAGTTCAACGGGCACAGTTCTATTACGAGCCTATTTGAGTTCAATAGGAACTAGTATAGGTATTTGCATGAATGGATGGAAATGATTTATATATGATATACGGATACATGGTATAGATGTTACATGTATATGGAATATGAATAGTAGTTGAACTCATACATGATTCTCGTTGTTATATGAATGACATGGCTAACTTGGTTGATGAGTATGTGTTAAGCTTTTGGCCAAATGGAATTAGGATATGCTTTGATTTCCTTACCTTAAATTTGATCAAAATGATAAGTTAAATTCTCTATTATACTAACTTACTAAGCTTAAAAGCTACTCTATGTTATTTTCTATGTTTTATAGTGATTCCAAAGCTCATTCGGTTTGGAAGCTTGTCGGAGCTATATCACACTATCTATCGGCTCCTTTGGTACTTTTGGTTATTTAATTCGATTATAATACCATGTATAGGTTAATTTGCCAATGTTTGCATATAAGTGTTTTGTTGTGATTAGCCACCTTTTTGGCTTGTGTTTGGTATATTTGATGTGTATATATATGTGGCCTTATCATATTGATATGGTAGAATGATGGAAAGTAAAATGTGGTTTGAATATGCGTATAAGATATGTGATATACCTGGTGAGATTTAGTGCTTTGTTATGGAAAACTTATAGGTACATTGATGTTGGTTAGAATGGATTTTTTGTACCATTTGGAATTATTGGTATTTTGGGTACCAAATTGTTGAGCTTGATAAGTGACCTATATGATAGGTTTTGGTACAATTATGCATATATATATTTGGTCATCTAGTAAGTTTGGATACTTGATTGACATGTTTTTAAGTTGTTATTTGAGGTGCCTAGTGGCATATTGATTGTATGTGGCGATATTACATGTTTTAAACTTGATTTTTGCTGATTTTGGATGTCTATTTATAACATGGTTATATGCAAATTGTTGTGTTTAGGTTGGTACCAATTTGGATGAGAAATGTGGCTTGGAAAATGGTCTATTTTGTCCACACGAGCAGAGACACGGGTGTGTGTCTCAGTCGTGTCTGACACACAGCCATGTGTCCCTTTATCTTTTAAAGAGCACAAGCAAATATGCTCACACGGCCTAGCACACGGGCATGTGGCTTGGCCGTATGGCACATGTCAGTGAGTTACACGGGCACGAACACGGGCAGGGAAATAGTCGTGTGTCCCCATTTCGAATGCCCACACAGCCTAAGACACGGGTGTGTCTCTGGCTGTGTGAGTCACACGGCCTGGCCATACATCCGTGTGACCCTTTTAGCCTTAAAAATTTTAAATGTTTTTGAAATATTTTTTGAGTTTCCAATTTAGTCTCAATTGGTTTCTAATAAATATTTTGGGCCTCGAAGGCTCGTATAAGAGACAATATGTATGAATTTTATTTTTTTTTACATGAATGCTGTATGATATGAAATGCTCGTATTTTCTGTCTATTTGATTTGAAATTTTGGTAATGCTCTGTAACCCTGTTTTGGCAACGGATTCGGGTTAGGGGTGTTAAATTTATTGGTATAAGAGCTACGATTTAGTCGATTCTCAGAGTGAACATGTGATAGTGTGATATCTCTGACCGTTTTATAACATGTTTTTATATAGCAATAACATCCAACGAAGTTGATTCCGATGAAGTAGAGAGTAACACTCAAGCCTCCATTCAGAGAGCTTCGAGTGTAGGCCTGTATCTGGAGGGAGAAAGGCTAGGAATCTTCTTCCAGATGATGTGATTGGTTCACCGAGTTCGTACAGATGAACTCGGCTGCTCGACAACCTTCACCCTTCTTATTCCCAATTGATTCCCGTTATTCCTCAAGGTACAGAACCAATCCGAGTTAGTAAGCCTTCTACTGATAAGATGCATAAGTACGGGGCTAAAGAATTCCAAGCTACAGTTGAGGATGATCACGAGAGAGTTGAGCTTTTGTTAGAGAATACCATTAAAGTTCTTGATGAATTATTTTGTTCACCGGCTGAATGTCTTAATTGTTCGGTATCTCTATTAAAAGATTCAGCTTATTAGTGGTAGAATACATTGAATTCTGTAGTGCCGAGAGAGAGGATCACTTGGGAATTATTTCAAATTGAGTTTCGCAAGAAATATATCAGTCAAAAGTTTTTGGATCAGAAATGTAAGGAATTTCTAGAGCTCAAGTAGGGCCGTATGTCAATGTCTGAATATGAACGAGAATTTGTTCCATTAAGTAAATATGCTCGAGAGTGAATTTCGATCGAGACTGCAATATGTAAACGATTTTGAAGATGGATTAAACGAAGATGTAAAGCTATTAGTTGGGATATTTGATTTGAAAGAATTTGTTACACTGGTTGATCGGGCACATAAAGCCGAAAAGCTGAGTAAAAAGAAAAGACACGCTGAATTTGAAGCTAGAGATTTGAGAAAGAGATTGATGGGAAAGTCATATCAGTCAGCATCGAAGAAATCTAAAGAACATCACTATCGTTGTACTGCTTCTGCGGGGTATTCTAATAGAGATAGAGATACCAGACACTCCATTCCTAAACCTCATACTACATCTATAGCGAGTATGGGTAGTGTTAGAAACACCAGACCTGAGTGTAAGCACTGTAACAGGCCACATTATGGTGAGTGTCGAATGAAGAGTGGAGCGTGTTTCAGATGTGGTTCCTTCGACCATTATCTTAGAAATTTCCCTGAGAAGTTTGAGAAAGAAAAAGCTCAAACCATGAGGTTAAGCAATACTGCTATGAGAGGTAGACCACTTCGTAATCCGGGAAATGTGAGTGGTAGCCATTGTGTAACGAAAGACTCTGTTGTGGGATCCGAGGCACGAGCACCAGCTAGGGCTTATGCTTTTCGTGAATGCAAAGATGCTTCTACACCAGATGTTATTACCGGTACTTTCTCTCTTTATGATACTAATGTAACTTCTTTGATTGATCCCAGATTGACCCATTCATATAATTGTACTAATTTAGTGTCTAGTAAGAATTTACATGTTGAGTCCACTGAATTCATGGTTAAAGTATCGAACCCACTTGGCTAGTATGTGCTAGTTGATATGGTTTTCAAGAACTATCTATTGATGACTCGGGGTTATAATTTTCAACTAATTTGATATTATTACCGTTCGATGAATTCAATGTGATTTTGGGCATGGATTGGCTAACTCTACATGATGCTATGGTAAATTGAACATGAAAGCTTATCATATTGAAATGCCAAAATGGTGAGATGTTTCGTATTGAATCAGATAATTCGAACAGGTTGCCTATTGTGATAGCAACTATATCAGCACAAAAATATGTGAGAAAATGTTGTAATGCTTACCTTACTTATGTATTGGATACTAAAGTGTCTGAGTCGAAACTTGAATTAGTGTTAGTGGTTTACAAGTATCCTGATATGTTTCCAGAGGAGTTACCTGGATTACCGCCGATCAGAGAGGTCGAGTTTGATATTGAACTTATACTGGGAACATCGCTGATATCGATAACACCTTACAGGATAGCTCCTATGGAGTTAAAAGAGTTGAAAGAACTGTTACAAGAATTGACAGATAAGGGTTTTGCTCGACCTAGTTTTTCACCATGGGGTGCCTCGGTTCTGTTTGTTAAGAAAAAGGACAGATCGATGAGATTATGCATTGATTGCCGTCAGCCCAACAAAGTTACAATCAAGAATAAATATCCACTATCTCGTATGGACGATTTGTTTAACCAGTTGAAAGGTGTCACAATGTTCTCTAAGATTGATCTCTATTCTGGCTATTATCAGTTACGAGTGAAAGATTTGGATGTGTCGAAAATTGTATTTAAAACCAGGTACGGACACTATGAATTTCTTGTGATGCCATTTGATTTAACTAATGCACTTGCAGTATTTATATATTTGATGAACAGAATCTTCAGACCGTATTTAGATATATTTGTTGTCGTATTTATTGATGATATTCTGATATATTCCCAAGACAAGTCTGAGCATGCCGAGCACTTGAGAATTGTGTTGCAAACTATGCAAGATAAACAACTGCTTGCTAAATTCAGCAAATGTGAGTTTTGGCTCCGAGAAGTTGGTTTTCTGGGACACATAGATCGACTAAAGGCCTGAGAGTTGATTTGAGTAAAATTTTAACGGTTGTTGACTATAAACCACTGAGAAAAGTATCTGAAGTCAGAAGTTTTCTGGGATTAGCTGGTTAGTACTAGATATTTGTAAAAGGCTTCTTCATGATAGCTACATCGATGACACGACTATTACAGAAACATGTTAAGTTTGAATGGTCTGATAAATGTCAGCAGAGTTTTAACCAGTTGGAAGCACTACTGACCGAAGCACCAATTTTGGTTCAGCCTGAGTCGGGTAAAGAATTTGTGATTTCCAATGATGCGTCATTAAATGGTTTAGGCTCTATTTTAATGTAGGAATGCAAAATAATAGTTATGCCTCCAGACATTAAAAGCCACATGTGAAAAACTCTACGGCACATGACCTAGAATTGGCAGCTATTGTGTTTTCGTTGAAAATTTGGCGAAACCATTTTTCCAGTGAAAAATGTCACATATTTACCGATCACAAGAGTTTAAAGTATCTGATGTCGCAAAAAGATCTGAGTCTGAGACAGCATAGATGGCTCGACCTGTTGAAACATTATGAGTTAGTTATTGATTATCATCCAGGAAAAGCAAACGTAGTTGCAGATGCTTTGAGTAGAAAGTCTTTGTTTTCTTTGCGAGCAATGAATACACGATTGACATCGTCTGATGATGGCTCGATTTTAGCTGAGTTAAAAGCTAAACCGATGTTTCTACAGTAGATCTGGGAAGCTCAAAAATGTGATAGTGAGTTGTTAGCTAAACGAGTACAATGTGAGTCGACTTCTAATTTAGAATTCTAGATAAGACCCGATGATTGTTTGATATTTAGAGGTAGAGTTTGTGTACCAAAGAATCTAGAGCTTATACAGAAAATTTTGTATGCATAGTGGTTACTTGTCTGTTCATCCGGAAGCAATAAAATGTACAGTGATTTGAGACAGATGTATTGGAGGCCGGGAATGAAACGTGATATTTCTAGCTTTGTATCCAGATGTTTAATATGTCAGCAAGTTAAATTTGAACATCAGGTACCTTCAGGACTGTTACAGCCAGTGGTGATAACAGAATGGAAATGAGATAGAGTTACTATGGATTTTGTATCGGGGTTACCCTATCTCCGAAAAAGAAAGATGTTATCTGGGTTATTGTTGATCATTTGACGATGTCTGCACATTTTATTGCAGTACTTACAGATTTCTCACTTGACAAATTAGCTGAGTAATATGTTTTTGAGATTGTCAAATTACACGGACTGCCAGTCTCCATTATTTCGGATAGAGATCCAAGGTTCACATCGTGATTTTGGAGAAAGTTATAAGAAGATATGCTTTACCACTGCTTTTCACCCTCAGACTGAGGGTCAGTCCGGGCGTGTGATTCAAATTCTCGAAGATATGCTTCAATGTTGTGTACTAGAGTTTAAAGGCAACTTGGAGAAATATTTACCGTTGGTCAAATTCATGCATAATAATAGTTTTCAGTTGAGTATAAAGATGGCACCACATGAAGCTTTATATGGTCGTCAATGTCGAACTCTATTATACTAGACTGAGCTTAGTGAGAAAAAGAAACGCGGGGTTGATTTGGTTCACGAGACTGAGGAAAAGTGAAAGTGATCCGAGATAGTTTGAAAGAAGCTTCAGATCGTCAAAAATCGTATGCAGATCTTAACGCAAAGATATAGAGTTCCAAGTCGATGATAGAATATTTTTGAAAGTTTCGCCCTGCAAGAAAGTTCTTTTGCTCAATCGTAAAGGAAATGAGTCCGTGATTTATACGACCGTATACAATTACTGAAAGAATCGGACTTGGTGCGTACCAATTAAATTTACCGTTAGAGCTTAAAAGGATTCACAATGTCTTTCACGTGTCTATGTTACGTCAGTATCGATCTGACCCTTCACATGTTATTTCCCGACGAATGTTGAGGTTCAGTCTGATTTTGTGACAGCCCTAAATTGACCCTAGTCGGGAAGTGGTTTCGGGACCACAAAACCGAGTTATGAAAATAATTAATTGTTATATTCTATGCTTATTATGTGTGTACATGCATATGTGGAAATTTCATTCCCTAATTTTGCCAATTGTATGAGGAATTATTAAATAGGGATCAACATGAGACATGGTGAAATATGATAGGCTAATTTTAAAGGGCTTATTAGTGCATGTCAACACAAAGGTGGACTTGCATGTCAAATTTGCCCAATTCCCTTATAGTGGCCGGCCAAGATGGATTGATGATGGGCAATTTATTTGTTGAATTAGATATTATAATAGGAAATTGGGTTATTGGAGACATAATGAATAATAGGAAGAATGGGAAGAAAACAAAGTCTTAACTTTGTTCTTCTTAGCCGAACCAAAAGGGAGAGAAAGGGGAGCAAACATTCGGCCATTGAAACCTAAGGAAGGTTAGTAAATCAAGTTAGATTTTTTTTAAAATTCTAATTTGTTTTAGGTTACTCATCATGCTACTTACTTAGCCCATGCCAAAACTTTGAATTTGGATGGTTGAATTGAACATTCGGTTATGGTAGATAAGGAAGGAATTTGATTTTTATCTTTAAGTTTTGATGAAGAAATTGTTGATGAAAGAAGTTGATCTTGTTAAAACTATAATTTCTAATACTCATATGTGTAATAGCCGAACCTAGACTTTGCTTAATGTCTTGAGCAAATGCCGATTGGGTGTTTTGAAATGGATAAATTAGGTGTTTGATTTCCTAAAGGTTCGGCATAGTACATGATATTTTTGTTAGTATGCTTTCGAAGAATTTGAGTAGTGTTATGTATAAGTAAGATTATTACGTACGGTCTTGGCGGTATATATGTACAATTGATCTATTTAGCTAATAATATCTAGGGAGTATGACCTTAATTTGAACAAAATAGAATCGGCTTAGCTTGACTAAATGGTTCGTTATGGTTAGCTTAGAAGAACCTATATGAGATTGTTGTATTAGGTCATAATCTACTTGGGACAGCAGTAGTAAGGTGGTTTTCGAAAATCGCCATAATTGTAGGAGCTGAATTAGAAGCTGAGTGAATTATGTCATTAAAGCTTCAAGGGTCTATTTTCTTACAAAAGAAACTATAGAAACAAAAGAGTTGCCGATCTAGAGATATTTGAAGTATTGTGGGGCTGAGTCAAAATGACTGCTGGATTCCCTGTTCTGTTTTTAGAAAATCATTATAAATTGTACAAAATGATTATAAGATAAAATTTATATGCTTAGACTCCTTAATGAGTCTAGTTTCAAATGAGATTAAATACAACACATTTGGAATTCTGTAAAGTGAGAAATTGGATTCGTAGTGAAGAGTGGTCAGAATAGTCAAACAGTGAAATAGGGGAAACTTTAAGAAAAATCTGGTATTGATTGGCCAAGCCTAAAATTCTGAAAATTTTATGGATGGAAGATATACGAGTCTATATTCAGGGAAAATTAACGGCAAGTGATTTGGAGTTTAGTAGCTCCAGTTATAAGTAATTTAGTAACTACTGCTCAGGAAAACAGCTCGTAGTGAATATGTGATTTTGTTGTAAACATTAATGAAAGTTTGCCGATGAATTATTTATTGATTAATATAAAGCTTGCTATAATCTATGTGTGTGAAAGTCGGATCAATATATATATATTATTCTGAAAGTAATACTTGAATAGTCGATTAATGACTATTTAAATTTTGTTGAACTTAAGCTCAAGAGCAAAGGGGAACTAGATCCGATAAAGGGAAGGAAAAAGTAATTGAATAGCCGTTGAAGTCGTTCGACGACATTTGAGGTAAGTCTTCGAGTAATGACCCTACTTGAATTATATTGAAATGAATAGTCATACTATGACGGATAGTCGAATGTGCTTAGAGACTATGTTATAAAGCCAATTGAAATTATGCTCTTTGTGTGCGGCTACTGAGCCGAAATTTGAAAGGTTTAATAAATGTTTTGTGTTTGAGCCTTAGTAACGAAGAAATGATATGGATGTGTTATGATTATTGATATATGTGTGCATGAGCATTGGAATATATCCGGGCTAAGACCCGAAGGCAATTATGCGAGTTAATATATCCGGGCTAAGACCCGAAGGCAATTATGCGAGTTATATATCCGGGCTAAGACCCGAAGGCAATTATGCGAGTTGATATATCCGGGCTAGACCCGAAGGCAATTATGCGAGTTGATATATCCGGGCTAAGACCCGAAGGCAATTATGCAGGTTGATATGTCCGGGTTAAGACCCGAAGGCAAATGTGTTTGCGGTTGTATTCGGTTAAATACCGAAGAAACTTGGGTTTGAATGTGAGCGTTTTGTGCTGTAACTAATTCAATAATATGCTCGACCAACCCGAACGATAAGGTATGTTGCATGTGCATTGGAAAAGTCGATTCGTTTTAAATAGTATTCGTGCGATCGGCTAACGAATTTTCGGCTTTTAGAAAGGTTGATACCTTGTGTATATATGTTGATGAAGTGTGAAGTAAGTAGGATTATGAGAATGTGTGTAATAAATGACTTAGTTAGCTATGTGAATGTAATACTGTAGTCAAAGCCGATTTCATTACTTGAGACTTACTAAGCTTAAAATGCTTACCCGGTTGCTTTGGCTCTCTGTTTTATAGATTTTGTTCGTTAGCTATCGGATTCGGGATCAGCGAAGTCGAAGTCATCTACACTATCAAGCTCTTTTGGTACTCTTTAGTTGAACTCTGGATATGGCATGTATAGGATTACCCCCTGTTGTTTAAGTTCTTTTGTGATGTATGTGTGTAAAGCCATGCGAAAATGGCTTGTAATGTGGAGTATGGCATTAGACCATTTGTGTTTATGTATGTATATATATGGTTTCACATGTGACTATGGATTGAAATGGAAGTGTTGGGCTAATGATCAGCCATTGGAATGGCTAAATATGATCACATGTGGACCTATGTATGGCCAAACCCTAGTTGGTCCATGGTAACCACAAAATAGGTAAAGTTTATCTTGAAAACAGATTTTGACAGCAACAGTGGTGTAGAATTGAAAAATCACATAAATTCGTAGGAGTGGAATTAAATAGTGAATAAATTATGTAATCGAACCTTGATGAATCTACTTCATATGGAAGTAACGAAACAATTATAGGAACAGTACAGAAGAGATATTCGGGTTCTTGTGGAACAGGGCCAGAACAGTTTCTGGATTCACTGTTCCGCCTTTGGAAATTCACTATAAATTGACCAGAGATAATTAGGGGTCATACCATATATGTATGGATTCCTCTCTGAGTCTAGTTTCCATAGAACAAACGGCATTAGTATTGAAGCCTGTGCAGAGAGATATCCCAGTCGTAATGGGAAAAGGTCAGTGTAGTCGACCCCTGTAACATGAGAGACTTTGGCTAATAAACTGTACTAATTGGCCCGACCAAAAATTCTAGAAAAAATATATAGGTGGGGACATGAGTCTAGTTTCAGGGAAAAATCACAAAACTGATTTTCGAGTTGTGAAACTCAAGATATGATTTTTGAAGCGACTAGTACTCAGACTGGGCAGTGTCTGGAAAAATTTTTAAAGTCTGTCAACACCTCGTATTCGACTCCGGTGACGGTCTCGGGTTCGGGGGTTACAATTGATTGGTATCAGAGCTACGGTTTAGTCGATTCTAGGACTACGTAATGTGTTGGGGTCTAGCTATACATGCCATTTTATGTGATTAATTGATAGTGTGGTGATTTCTGACATTTGCAAATGTGTTTATTTATAGTAATGGATCCCGATCCCAACCGAGCGGTAGCTGATGATCTTGAGAGTGTAGCGCCTGCTCCCGCACAAGGGACAGCGCCGGTGGACTCTCAACCTAATGCGAGTAACCCGAAGATGAAGCTAGACAAGCTTTCTATAGCGTGATGAATGATTGGTTCAACCAATACATTCGAACTAATACGGCTGTTCCACAACCTCCATTCCCGACAAACACCACCCCCGCACCTACAATACCTCCGGTAACTGACCAAATAAGGTCAAATAAGCCCCCAGTTGACCAATCCGAAAACATGGGGCTACTGAATTTAAAGCTACGGATAGCGACGATGCCGAGCAAGCTGAATTTGGTTGGACAACACTATCCGGGTACTCGATGAGCTATCTTGTACACCCGATGAATGCTAAAGTGTGCTATCTCTTGCTACGTGATTCTGCCTACTATTGGTGGAGTACTCTGACTTCTGTTGTCCCCGGGAGCAAGTAACTTGGGAGTTTTTCCAAACTGAGTTTCGGAAAAAGTATATCAGTCAGAGATTTGTTGATCGAAAACGGAAGGAATTTCTCGAGCTTAAGCAAGGTTCTATGTCAGTTACTGATTACGAGCGAAAATTTGTTAGACTTAGTAGATACGCTCGGGAATGTGTTTCGTCCGAGGCTGTCATGTGTAAACGCTTCGAAGATGGGCTGAATGAAGATATAAAAATGTTCGTTGGCATTCTTGAAATACGAGAGTTCGTAGTACTTGTCGAGCGAGCTTGTAAAGCCGAAGAGCTTAGAAAGGAAAAACAAAAAGTTGATGTGGGAACCGGGGAGTTTCGCAAAAGATTCTCGGGAAGTCTCTTCAACAGGCATCGAAGAAATTTCGAGATGATGTGGGCCGGCCTAAAAGCACTTCGGGCCTTTTTAGACGAGATCGTGATCGACCCCCTGTGGGTACACGAGGCACTTCAGTCGCCAGTGTTGGGAATGAACGTCGAGGCCGAACGGAATGTCGACATTGCGGTAAATGGCATTTGGGGAGTTGTAGATTCCATGACCGCTCCTGTTACAAGTGCGGATCAGTGGACCACTTCATTAAAGATTGCCCGAGGCTGTCCGAACAGAATGTAAATCAGAGTGGGAAACCGGGTGCTACCACTGCTCGAGGTAGACCATCTAGAAATATGGACAATGCTAGTGGTGGTCAGAGAGGATCTAGAGATGCTACGACCAGATCCGAGGCTCGTGCACCTGCTAGAGCATATGCTATACGTGCCCGCGAGGATGCTTCTTCACCTGATGTTATTACCGGTACTTTTACTCTCTTTGATACTAATGTAATTGCTTTGATTGACCCCGGTTCTACTCATTCTTACATATGTGAAACCTTAGCATCCAGTAAGACTTACCTATTGAGTCTACTGAGTTTGTAATTCGGGTGTCAAATCCCTTGGGTCGTTATGTGCTTGTCGACAAAGTGTGTAAGAAATGTCCCCTGGAATTCGAGGTTCTTGTTTTCGGCGGACTTGATGCTTTTGCCGTTTGATGAATTTGATGTTATCCTTGGGTTGGATTGGTTGACCGCGCATGATGCGATTGTGAATTGCAAGAGCAAGACTATTGATTTGAGGTGCGCAAACAACGAAGTAGTCCGAATTGAGTCCGCGGACTTGGAGGGGATACCAGCTGTAATATCAGCAATGTTGGCACAGAAATATGTAGAAAAGGGTGCGAAGCATACCTTGCATATGTGCTTGATGACAAAGAATTAGAAAAGAAACCCGAATCTGTGCTGGTGGTTTGTGAATACCCGGATGTTTTTCCGGAAGAATTACCGGGTTTACCACCTGTTCGGGAGGTAGAGTTTAGTATTGAGCTTGTACCTGGGACTACGCCGATCTCGATAGCTCCGTATCGTATGGCACCAACCGAGTTAAAAGAGTTGAAAGCTCAGCTGCAAGAATTGACGGATAGAGGTTTCGCTCGGCCAAGTTTCTCACCTTGGGGTGCACCAGTATTGTTCGTGAAAAAGAAGGACGGAACCATGAGGTTGTGCATTGACTATCGTCAACTGAATAAAGTGACGATAAAGAATAAATATCCACTACCGCGTATCGATGATTTGTTTGATCAACTAAAGGGGGCCTCAGTGTTCTCAAAATAGATTTGAGATCGGGTTATTATCAGTTGCGGATTCGAGATTCAGACGTACCCAAAACTGCTTTCAGAACGAGGTACGGTCACTACGAATTCTTAGTGATGCCGTTTGGGCTCACTAATGCCCCGGCAGTATTTATGGATTTGATGAATCGGATCTTCAGACCATATTTGGATCGGTTCGTAGTTGTGTTCATTGATGACATCTTGGTCTATTCAAGAGATGAGACCGAACATGCTGAGCACCTGAGACTAGTGTTGCAAATTTTACGGGATAAGCAGTTATATGCTAAGTTCAGTAAGTGTGAGTTCTGGTTAAGAGAGGTTAGCTTCTTGGGTCATGTGGTATCCGCGTCGGGTATTCGAGTTGACCCGAACAAAATTTCAGCCATACTTGACTGGAAACCTCCGAGAAATGTTACTGAAGTTCGGAGCTTTTTGGGGCTCGCCGGTTATTACCGACGATTTGTGAAAGGTTTCTCGATGATAGCCACACCAATGACGAAGCTACTTCAAAAGGATGTTAAGTTCGAGTGGACGGAGAAATGTCAGAAAAGTTTCGACCAACTGAAAACTCATTTGACTGAAGCTCCAATTTTGGTGCAACCCGAATCAGGTAAAGAGTTTGTCATTTATAGTGACGCATCCCTACTTGGGTTGGGTTGCGTATTGATGCAAGAAGGTCGATGTGGCCTATGCGTCGAGACAATTGAAGCCACACGAGAGGAATTATCCGACCCATGATCTCGAACTAGCTGCCATCGTGTTTGCTTTAAAAATATGGCGACATTATCTGTTTGGTGAGAAGTGCCATGTATTTTCGGATCACAAAAGTCTCAAATATTTGATGACTCAACGAGACTTGAATCTGCGACAAAGACGTTGGCTTGAGTTGTTGAAAGATTACGAGCTTGTCATTGATTACCACCCGGGAAAGGCTAACGTGGTTGCGGACGCCTTAAGCCGGAAGTCATTGTTTGCTTTACGAGCGATGAACGTGCATTTGTCTATTCTACCAGACAGTGTGTTAGTAGCTGAATTAAAAGCTAAACCATTATTGACTCACCAAATTCGTGAAGCTCAGAAAGTCGATGATGAATTGGTTGCAAAACGGGCTAAGTGTTTTCCGAACGAGGGATCAGAGTTTCAAATTGATGACGATGATTGTTTGAGGTTCAGAAATCGTTTGTGTGTTCCAAAGAATTCAGAACTCATTTCGATGATTCTGAACGAAGCCCATTGTAGCCGAATGTCAATTCACCCGGGGAGTACGAAAATGTACAACGATTTGAAACGTCAATTTTGGTGGCATGGTATGAAACGGGACATCTCCGACTTTGTTTCGAGATGTTTAATATGTCAACAAGTGAAAGCGGAACATCAAGTGCCTTCAGGATTACTCCAGCCGATCATGATACCCGAGTGGAAATGGGATCGAGTCACAATGGACTTTGTGTCCGGACTACCCTTGTCAGCAAGTAAGAAGGATGCGATATGGGTTGTTGTTGATAGACTGACTAAGTCGGCTCATTTCATCCCCGTATGTACGGATTTTTCATTGGATAAACTAGCTGAATTGTACGTTTATCAAATTGTGAGATTACACGGGGTACCTGTTTCTATCGTGTCGGATAGAGATCCGAGATTCACCTCACGATTTTGGAAGAAATTGCAAGAAGCTCTGGGTACCAAGCTGCATTTTAGCACTGCTTTTCACCCCCAAACCGATGGTCAATCCGAGCGGATAATTCAGATACTTGAGGATATGTTGAGATGTTGCATCCTCGAGTTCAGTAGTTCATGGGAACGGTACTTACCTTTGATTGAATTCGCTTACAACAATAGTTTTCAATCAAGTATTAAGATGGCACCCTACGAGGCTTTGTACGGTCGTAAATGCCGTACACCATTGTTTTGGACCGAGCTCGGTGAAAGTAAAATTTTCGGAGTTGATTTGATTAGAGATGCTGAACAGAAAGTAAAGGTAATCCGTGAAAGTCTGAAGATAGCCACGGATCGTCAGAAATCGTACGCAGATTTGAAACGAAAAGACATCGAGTATCAGGTGGGAGACAAAGTGTTCCTTAAGGTTTCACCTTGGAAAAAAATACTCAGGTTCGGCCGTAAGGGCAAGTTGAGCCCAAGATTCATTGGGCCGTACGAAATCTCCGAACGAGTTGGCCCGGTTGCGTATAGATTGATTTTGCCCCCGGAGCTTAAAAAGATTCATGACGTCTTTCATGTTTCGATGCTTCGACGCTATCGATCTGATCCATCGCACATAATTAGCCCATCGGAGGTTGAAATTCAAGTCGACATGAGCTATGAAGAAGAACCGATGCGTATCCTAGCTCGTGAAGTAAAGGAGTTGCGAAACAAAAGAGTTCCGCTAGTAAAGGTGTTATGGCTCAAACACGGGATCGAGGAAGCTACTTGGGAGACCGAGAGCTCGATGAAAGAACGATACCCAAACCTATTTACCGGTAAGTTTTTCGGGGACGAAAATTTCTTAAGTGGGGGAGAGTTGTGACAGCCCTAAATTGACCCTAGTCGGGAAGTGGTTTCGGGACCACAAAACCGAGTTATGAAAATAATTAATTGTTATATTCTATGCTTATTATGTGTGTACATGCATATGTGGAAATTTCATTCCCTAATTTTGCCAATTGTATGAGGAATTATTAAATAGGGATCAACATGAGACATGGTGAAATATGATAGGCTAATTTTAAAGGGCTTATTAGTGCATGTCAACACAAAGGTGGACTTGCATGTCAAATTTTCCCAATTCCCTTATAGTGGCCGGCCAAGATGGATTGATGATGGGCAATTTATTTGTTGAATTAGATATTATAATAGGAAATTGGGTTATTGGAGACATAATGAATAATAGAAAGAATGGGAAGAAAACAAAGTCTTAACTTTGTTCTTCTTAGCCGAACCAAAAGGGAGAGATAGGGGAGCAAACATTCGGCCATTTGAAACCTAAGGAAGGTTAGTAAATCAAGTTAGATTTTTTTTGAAATTCTAGTTTGTTTTAGGTTACTCATCATGTTACTTACTTAGCCCATGCCAAAACTTTGAATTTGGATGGTTGAATTGAACATTCGGTTATGGTAGATAAGGAAGGAATTTGATTTTTATCTTTAAGTTTTGATGAAGAAATTGTTGATGAAAGAAGTTGATCTTGTTAAAAACTATAATTTCTAATACTCATATGTGTAATAGCCGAACCTAGACTTTGCTTAATGTCTTGAGCAAATGCCGATTGGGTGTTTTGAAATGGATAAATTAGGTGCTTGATTTCCTAAAGGTTCGGCATAGTACATGATATTTTTGTTAGTATGCTTTCGAAGAATTTGAGTAGTGTTATGTATAAGTAAGATTATTACGTACGGTCTTGGCGGTATATATGTACAATTGATCTATTTAGCTAATAATATCTAGGGTGATAAATAATTAAATAATATGTATACAAAGAATGTGTGAAAGAGTGAATTGCCAATAATCTCTTAGGACAGCAGCAGTAAAGTGATTTTGGAAAAATCACTATAAATTGTGGGAGTTGAGTTAGAAGCTGAGTGAATTATGTCATTAAAGCTTGAAGAGTCTATTTTCTTACAAAAGAAACTATAAAAACAAAAGAGTTACCGATCTTGAGATATTTGAAGTATTGTGGGGCTGAGTCAAAATGACTGCTGGATTCCCTGTTCTGTTTTTAGAAAATCATTATAAATTGTACAAAAATGATTATAAGATAAAATTTATATGCTTAGACTCCTTAATGAGTCTAGTTTCAAATGAGATTAAATACAATACATTTGGAATTCTGTAAAGTGAGAAATTGGATTCGTAGTGAAGAGTGGTCAGAATAGTCAAACAGTGAAATAGGGGAAATTTTAAGAAAAATCTGGTATTGATTGGCCAAGCCTAAAATTCTGAAAATTTTATGGATGGAAGATATACGAGTCTGTATTCAGGGAAAATTAACGGCAAGTGATTTGGAGTTTAGTAGCTCCAGTTATAAGTAATTTAGTAACTACTGCTCAGGAAAACAGCTCGTAGTGAATATGTGATTTTGTTGTAAACATTAATGAAAGTTTGCCGATGAATTATTTATTGATTATTATAAAGCTTACTATAATCTATGTGTGTGAAAGTCGGATCAATATATATATATTATTCTGAAAGTAATACTTGAATAGTCGATTAATGACTATTTTAAATTTTGTTGAACTTAAGCTCAAGAGCAAAGGGGAACTAGATCCGATAAAGGGAAGGAAAAAGTAATTGAATAGCCGTTGAAGTCGTTCGACGACATTTGAGGTAAGTCTTCGAGTAATGACCCTACTTGAATTATATTGAAATGAATAGTCATACTATGACGGATAGTCGAATGTGCTTAGAGACTATCTTATAAAGCCAATTGAAATCATGCTCTTTGTGTGTGGCTACTGAGCCGAAAAATTGAAAGGTTTAATAAATGTTTTGTGTTTGAGCCTTAGTAACGAAGAAATGATATGGATGTGTTATGATTATTGATATATGTGTGTATGAGCATTGGATTATATCCGGGCTAAGACCCGAAGGCAATTATGCGAGTTGATATATCCGGGCTAAGACCCGAAGGCAATTATGCGAGTTGATATATCCGGGCTAAGACCCGAAGGCAATTATGCGAGTTGATATATCCGGGCTAAGACCCGAAGGCAATTATGCGAGTTGATATGTCCGGGTTAAGACCCGAAGGCAAATGTGTTTGCGGCTGTATTCGGTTAAATACCGAAGAAACTTGGGTTTGAATGTGAGCGTTTTGTGCTATAACTAATTTAATAATTATGCTTGACCAACCCGAATGATAAGGTATGTTTGCATGTGCATTGGAAAAGTCGGTTCGTTTTAAATAGTATTCGTGTGATCGGCTAACGAATTTTCGGCTTTTAGAAAGGTTGATACCTTGTGTATCTATGTTGATGAAGTGTGAAGTAAGTATGATTATGAGAATGTGTGTTAATAAAGTGATTTAGTTAGCTTTGTGAATGTAATACTGTAGTCAAAGCCGATTTCATTACTTGAGACTTACTAAGCTTAAAATGCTTACCCGGTTGCTTTGGCTCTCTGTTTTATAGATTTTGTTCGTTAGCTATCGGATTCGGGATCAGCGAAGTCGAAGTCATCTACACTATCAAGCTCTTTTGGTACTCTTTTAGTTGAACTCTGGATATGGCATGTATAGGACTACCCCCTGTTGTTTAAGTTCTTTTGTGATGTATGTGTGTAAAGCCATGCGAAAATGGCTTGTAAAAGTGGAGTATGGCATTAGACCATTTGTGTTTATGTATGTATATATATGGTTTCACAATGTGACTATGGTTTGAAATGGAAGTGTTGGGCTAATGATCAGCCATTGGAATGGCTAAATATGATCACATGTGGACCTATGTATGGCAAAACCCTAGTTGGTCCATGGTAACCACAAAATAGGTAAAGTTTATCTTGAAAACAGATTTTGACAGCAACAGTGGTGTAGAATTGAAAAATCACATAAATTCGTAGGAGTGGAATTAAATAGTGAATAAATTATGTAATCGAACCTTGATGAATCTACTCTCATATGGAAGTAACGAAACAATTATAGGAACAGTACAGAAAGAGATATTCGGGTTCTTGTGGAACAGGGCCAGAACAGTTTCTGGATTCACTGTTCCGCCTTTGGAAATTCACTATAAATTGACCAGAGATAATTAGGGGTCATACCATATATGTATGGATTCCTCTCTGAGTCTAGTTTCCATAGAAACAAACGGCATTAGTATTGAAGCTCTGTGCAGAGAGATATCCCAGTTGTAATGGGAAAAGGTCAGTGTAGTCGACCCCTGTAACATGAGAGACTTTGACTAATAAACTGTACTAATTGGCCCGACCAAAAATTCTAGAAAAAAATATATAGGTGGGGACATGAGTCTAGTTTCAGGGAAAAATCACGAAACTTATTTTCGAGTTGTGAAACTCAAGATATGATTTTTGAAGCGACTAGTACTCAGACTGGGCAGTGTCTGGAAAAATTTTTAAAAGTCCGTCAACACCTCGTATTCGACTCCGGTGACGGTCTCGGGTTCGGGGTGTTACAGAGACCGTGGATACACTCGGCAGGGGCAGTACCTTTATCGTTACATCAGAAGGTGAAGCTAATATCAGAGGGTCTATTGGTAACAACAAGTGTGGAGGAGGATATTATCGCGATGGTAACGGGTGATGCACCTTATGTAGAGACCAATGATGAGGTAGTGGAATGTTCTTTCTAGTCCTTGGATTTTGTGAACGCAAAGTTTATCGCTGAAGGAAACAGGATCCCGGTACCAAAGATATCCAAGACTACTGAGATGGGTCTGCAATTGATGGTAGGAAGAGGAGCTTCGCCAGGGAAAGGGTTGGGAAAATACCTTCAAGGAAGGGTTGAAGCACCCATGCTGAAGGGAAAGTTTGATCGTTTTGGCTTAGGTTACAAGCCAGATATGAAACAAAGGAGAAAAGAAATGGAGAAAAGGCAGGAGAGAAGAAGGGCACGTTTAAGTGGAGAGGAAGTCAAGTGGGAGCCTTTGACCTTCCCTCACATATCTAAATCCTTTGTGTCGGGTGGGTTTATTTACCCTGGGTGAGGGGTGTCCAGAAGGGAAGGCATTGAAGAGATGTTGGAAAAAGTTCATATTAATGCTATAGAGACAGCTGAAAGAAGGTCCTTGCTAGAGATTTGCCCTTACGAACCTGGGAGTGAGCTAAGCAATTGGACTGTGGAAGAAATACCTGTAGTCTTTAGAGCTTATTCAGAGTAATGTTCAAAACATTATTGTTGTTTTCAGCCTAAGAATGATAAGAAATCCTTTGTGAAATAGGCTTAAGTCTGAATATCTTTATCCTAATAAAATACATCTTTGCATTCATTTCGAGCAATTATTCTTTTAATCTTTCCAAGCGAGTAAATATTTTCCATTTGATTAATTGTCTTCCAAATATTTTTTTCATTTATAACCTGATCGTACAAATAATTATTCATAAATTTATACTTTGTATATTCTTTGGTGTATCCCCATAGGTCCTCAGATATCAATGACATGAGCAATGTTGTTTCAAACACGGAGTCTCTTCTTGAGCAAGACATGTGTTTGGAAGGATCTTATGACTTTGAAAATGACGAAGACTGTGGTGTAT
Source organism: Gossypium hirsutum (assembly GCF_007990345.1). NCBI lineage: Eukaryota > Viridiplantae > Streptophyta > Magnoliopsida > Malvales > Malvaceae > Gossypium > Gossypium hirsutum. Next base: position 19,169,865 of record NC_053439.1, on the reverse strand, counting down.
CTCCGGACTTGTTAAGAATGGTGGAACAAGAGGATAAACAAATCTTACCTCATAATGAATCATTAGAAATTGTGAGCCTAGAGGAAGGAAAAGAGGTGAAGATCGGAACTGATATCACCACAAAGACAAAATATGACCTCATTGAGTTACTCAGAGAGTTCAAAGATGTTTTTACCTGGTCCTACCAGGATATGCCAGGGCTAAATACTAGCATTGTGGTACATCGTTTAGCTATAAAAGAGGATTGCAAACCAGTTCAACAGAAGCTCAAAAGAATGAGACCTGATATTGTGTTGAAAATAAAAGAGGAGGTCAAAAAGTAGTTCGATGCTGGGTTCTTACAAGAGGTTAAGTACTCAGAATGGGTAGCAAACATTGTCCCTATTCCCAAAAAGGATGGAAAGGTATGAATGTGCGTGGATTATAGGGACTTGAAGAAGGCTAGTCCAAAAGAAAATTTTCCGCTGCCACACATTGACACTTTGGTAGATAACACAACTGGCTACTCATTATTTTCTTTCATGGACGGCTTTTTCGGATACAATCAAATAAAGATGCATCCTGAGGACATGAGGAAAACCACATTCATTACCCTATGGGGAACATTTTGTTACAAAGTAATGCCCTTTGGATTGAAGAATGCAGGAGCAACGTATCAAAGGGCAATGGTCACTCTGTTTCATGACATGATGCACAAAGAAATTGAGATCTATGTTGATGATATGATTGCAAAATCTAGAACTTAGGAGGATCATCTCCGAGTCTTGAGGAAATTGTCCTTAAGAATGAGAAAATTTCAACTCAAGCTCAACCCAGCAAAATGCATATTTGGAGCTAGATCAGGAAAGTTGTTAGGCTTCATAGTCAGTAGGAAGGGGATTAAGATTAACCCGGATAAAGGTAAAGCAATACGAGATCTGCCTCGTCCAAGTACCATGAAAGAGGTCTGAGGTTTCCAAGGGACATTGAACTACATTGCCCGGTTCATTTCGCAATTGACTGAGAAATGCGATCCAGTGTTTCGCCTTCTGAAGAAACATAATTCGGGAGAATGGGATGAAGAATTTCAGAAAGCTTTTGACAAGATAAAACAATACTTGGCTAATGCTCCAATACTATCACCGCCTAATCTAGATAGGCCATTGATATTGTATCTAATGGTGTTTGACAGTTCCATGGGATGCGTCTTGGGCCAACATGATGAAACAGGAAAGAAAGAAAGAGCAATATACTATCTCAGCAAGAAATTCACTGATTGTGAAATGAGGTACTCGTCCATTGAAAAGTTGTGTTGTGCTTTAATTTGGACAACCCGAAGACTAAGGCAATACATGTATCATACGACTTGGCTGATTTCAAAGTTGGATCCTTTAAAGTACATGATGGAATCAGCTGCTTTAAATGGGAGAATGGCTAGATGACAAATTCTGCTCTCTGAATTTGAAATAGTATATGTAAGTCAGAAGGCTATAAAAGGAAGTGCAATAGCTGATTTTCTAGCCAGCAGAGCCTTGGAAGACTATGAGCCTTTAAACTTTGATTTTCCAAATGAGGACTTGATGTATGTGGCAAACACTGAAGAAAACCTCGAATAGACCACATATAGAAGTTAAATTTTGATGGAGCTTCAAATGCTATGGGTAATGGAATTGGGGCAGTCTTGCTATCCCCGAGTGGAGATCATTACCTTGTTGCTAGGAAGTTGGACTTCGATTGCACAAATAATATGGCCGAATATGAAGCATGTATTATGTGTATCGTGTGGCCATTGAACGTAAAATAAAAGTGCTAAAAGTGTATGGAGATTCCGCATTGGTGATATACCAATTCAAAGGAGAATGGGAAACCAGAGACTCTAAGTTGATCAGTTATAAAGAGCTGGTTCTCGAATTGATTGACAAATTTGATGACATCACTTTCTATTATCTCCCACGAGATGAAAACCAGATAGCTAACGCACTGGCTACTCTAGCCTCGATGATTAAGGTGAACAAGTTAGAAATCATGAAGCCTATTCAGATGAGCATATATGAAGTTCTGGCTTATTGCTATAATATGGAAGAGGAGGGAAAAGATGATTACCCTTGGTATCAGAGTATATTACAATATGTGAAAAACCAAAAATCCCTGATCAAGCAATAGAAAATGACAAGAGAACGCTGAGAAGAATAGCCATTGAATATGTCTTAGATGGGGAAGTGTTGTACAAGAGAGGGAAAGATCAAGTGCTGTTAAGATGTGTAGATCCCGTGGAGGCTAGAAAGATCCTGGAAGAAGTCCATGAGGGCATTTGGGAAACCCATGCAAATGGTTTTACAATGGCCAGACAGATCATGAGATTTGGATACTATTGGTCTACTATGGAAGGGGATTGCATTCGCTATGCCAAGAAGTGTCATAAATGTCAAATTTATGGAGATAAGATACGTGTACCTCCCTCACCTCTACACGTTATGATTGCTCCATGGCCATTCTCCATGTGGGGCATGGATGTCATTGGGCCAATATCACCGAAGGCTTCGAATGGGCATCGTTTCATCTTTGTGGTCATCGATTACTTTACCAAATGGGTGGAAGTTGCTTCATATGCAAATGTCACAAAATCAGGGGTTAGTAAATTCTTGAAAAAGGAGATCATTTGTTGATATGGAATGCTTGAAAAAATCATATCCGATAATGCATTGAATTTGAATAATAACACAATAGCGGAGGTTTGTAGTCTGTTCAAGATCAGTCACCATAACTCGTCCCTATATCGCCCAAAAATGAATGGTGCAGTAGAGGCGACCAATAAGAATATTAAGAGAATTGTGGGAAAAATGACTGAACCCTACAAGGATTGGCATAAGAAGCTATCATTCGCTCTCTTAGCTTACCGAACATCTGTTAGGACCTCTACTGCGGCAACACCCTTTTCTCTAGTTTATGGGATGGAAGTTGTTTTACCCATTGAAGTGGAGATTCCCTCTCTTCGGGTATTAGCTGAATTGAAATTGGATAAGGCAGAATGGGTTCAGTCTCGATACGACCAGTTGAACTTAATAGAAGGGAAAAGGTTGAGAGCCATCCAACATGGTCATATGTATCAAAAACGGATGATACGAGCCTATAACAAAAAGGTTTGTCCCAGAGAATTCCAAGAAGGGGATCTGGTGTTAAAGAAAATTCTCTCTATACAAAAAGACTTTAGAGGAAAATGGATGCCAAATTGAGAGGGTCCTTATGTCGTAAAGAAGGCCTTTTCTGGTGGAGCTTTGATTCTAAGTGAGATGGATGAAAAAAACTTGCCAAATCCTATAAACTTAGACTCAGTCAAGAAATACTTCACTTGAAGGAAAGGGATCAAAGTGAAAACCCGCAAAGGGTGCTTCGATTCCTTAAAAAATGAAAAAATGATAATGAAAAAGTAAAAATGGAGAGGCTAAGGGAAAAACCCGCAAAGGGCACCTTAGGCCAAAGGGGATTTGAGTTGAAAACCCGAAAAGGGCGGCTCAAATATTGATCAGAATGGGGCATGAAGTGTTTAGAGCAGCTTGTATCTTGATCAGATCGGGCCGTGTGACAATCTTGCTATGCCTGAATCAATAGGAAGGGGATAGGCGACATCTTGGAGCATCGACAAAGCACTGTAGATCTCCTAAACACATGTCAAACTCAGAATGGCCTTTAGAAAGTTTGTACAGAGAAGTTCAAGCTGCGATATCTGGGGCACCCAATTCTCCTATTATTTATATTGAATTTGTTGTTCTTGGAATACTTCTTTTCTTTTCCAAGATATACATTCCCAATCAACTTCTTTATTATCCTTCTTTACTATTTGTGATAATTTATTCATTCTAAGTTATGCCCAAAACTAACTTTATCCTTATCCATTGCTATGACCATTTTTGCAAGTGTGTTGCATTGGAATAATGATTAATGGACTAATAAAACTTTCACAACGGAAGTTTTTCATATTACTTTAAAAAGTTTCTAAATAATATAGGAGCCTGAAATAGGACTATTGTTTAGAACGCACCAGATTTAAAGGTTGGAAATTTGAGAAGGATGAGTCTAAATTTGGACTTTCTCTTTGGATTTTGTTGTCAAATGCATTGATTGAACAAAATAATAAGATAACGGGTTAATGATAAAGCTTAATAAATAAGCAAGCGATGATCATCAGGCAATAGGAAGAGGTTACCACGGAGAAGAGAGCCTTCTTTTGCGCATAAGACTTTAGTACCGCACCCTGGAAATAGTGTAAGGGGACCAAAAAGATTAAGATCCGGTATCCTTAAATTGTGATAGGGAAGGATTAAGGAAAAACCACATATTACTACCCATGGATTGCAGTGGGAGGATGATGGCACAAATTGTGCGCCCTAATGGATTAAATTTTAAGGTTTACAATGGGGGGCAACCTGGCTAAATGTTTTCAAAAAAGCCGGTCAAGAGAGAGGGCGTTGTAGCACGTCAGTCACAAAGCCTTAATAAATTTCGATTAATGACAACCTAAGCGGGATCATTCTAAAAAAAAATATAAAACTCTGCATTCATGCAAACACTATTCACATGTCTAGTTAGGAGCATTTGATTCATTTTAATCATGCCATCCTAATCATTAGGCATAATTAGGTTCATTATACAGGTCATGTTCCCTAGAGAACAGATCTGGGAAATTACAGATCTTGTCTCCCTAAGCAATAGCATAACAGATCGAAGGTGGCAAATCTCATCTTCAAGTGTAAGGAAGCAGATTTAAGCCACAAGTCTTATCTCCCTGAGATTACAGTGGAGCAGATTGAAGCTAGTAATCCTATCTCCTTGATATTACAGTGGAGCGGATTAAAATAAAGGATCTTATCTCTCTCAAGTTATAGTAGAGTAGATCGCATCAGATTGAAGCTAGTAATCCTATCTCCCTGAGATTACAGTAGAGCAGATTAAAATAAAGGCTTTTATCTCTCTGAAGTTACAGCAGAGTAGATCGCATCAAATTGAAGCCAGAAATCTTATCTCCCTGAGATTACAGTAGAGCAGATTGAAGCCAGTAATCCTATCTCCCTGAGATTACAGTGGAGTGGATTAAAATAAAGGATCTTATCTCTCTGAAGTTACTGTAAAGTAGATCGCATCAAATTGAAGCCAGAAATCTTATCTCCCTGAGATTACAGCGGAGCAGATTGAAGCCAGTAATCCTATCTCTCTGAGATTACAGTGGAGCGGATTAAAGTAAAGGATCTTATCTTTCTGAAGTTACAGTTGAGTAGATCACATCAGGTCTTATCTCCCTGAGATTACAGTGGAATAGACCGAAAAATTACAGATCTTATCTCCCAAGCGGTGCAGTGGAGCAAATTAAAGCCACATCGGTGAATCTTGCTTCCTCGATACTGCATTTAAAAAGATTAAAGACACAAAGGTGAATCTTACTTCCCTAGCGGTGCAGTTAAAAAGATTGAAGCTACAATGGCGAATCTTACTTCCCAAAAGTTGCGAGTTACAAATCCTATCTCCCTGATACTGCCATGGAGTGGATCAAAGCACCAATTCCTGTACCTCCGAAGATGCAGTAGGATGGAATGTGGCACCTGGTCGAAGAAGGAAACTATCAAGATCGAGCACGACCGGGCAAAATTGGCCTTTTTTTTAGTCTTTGCATCATTCCCGTTAGACGACAATAAGCAAAGAGGGGCAGTTGTCATAGGCCCAATTTGCCCGGCCCGATAAAAAATAATAAAATAAATAAAACCAATATAACAGCAATTTTTAAATGTCCATAACATCAGTCCAGATTACAAACCAAAGCCCAAACCTGATTACAAAATACAAAGTCCCAATTAGCCCAAATTGGTCCAGTTACACCCGATACCTAACCCAAAACCTAACTCAGCCCAACCCAACACCAAAGAAAATTAGAAACCCTAGGGCAGCAACGCAGCATCCAGCGCCACAGCAATTGCCCTCGTACGTGCGCCACCGACACACGCACTACGCCGTGCCACGTCCACCATCTCCGTACGCTAGCTGTACGTCGTACCTGCGAATGCAAACAAAACACAGCAGAGAGCAAACCAACGGATTTTTTCTTATTTTTATTTTTCTCGAGTTTTTCGATTCTTTGTAAAAAAAAAGAAAGATATAAGAGCGAAATAGATTGTATTTTCCCCCTTACGCATTCAATATACAAGAACTCGAGAATACAAAAAATAAAAAAAAAGGTGATTCTCGGGGATTTCATTCCTCTCTATCTCGCTGTTTACTTAGTTCATTTCTTGGCTTTTTGTCTCTAGTCTTTATGTTCATCCATAGTCGTTTAAAAGAGATATTAGCAGTAAAGGAGAGGGAAACGTACCTGGTAGCGCGATCTTAGCCCTCTTCGCCGTCATCGAAGAGCGGGCTAGGTTCGAAATCCGTCTGAATGCCCTCAATGCACAGAATGGCGCAGGTTTTTTGCTTTAGTTCGGGTTTTGTTTTGATGTAGGTGATAGTCTTTTAGGGTTTATTTCAGTCTTAAGTGCAGGATTTAAAACGTCGCCGTTCAGAGCCCATACAATGGCACTGAAACGGCGTCGTTCGATGGCCCGACCCAGGCGGTGACCCGATCCTGGAAAGATCCGCGTCCTCTGGTTGGTTGGTGTATTTTCCTAATAGGTCCCTCGGAGTTCAATGGGATTATGATTCGATTTTCTTTATTTGTTTGAAATTTGTACCTTACATTTAATTCGTTATTCATTTAGGTCTTAGTTCAAACGGTGCCGTTTCTGTGATTCGATTTGGGTCATTTCCATAGTTGTGTATAATTGCTGATTCGATTCTTCATGTTTTAAATAAATTTTAATTTAATACTAATTTAGCTTTCTTTCTTAAAATTCAATGTTTTGATACTATATTCATATATTATTTTTACATTAATTTTTTGGCTTAATATTATTTTTAGGCTTATTATTAGTATGATTTCTAAGATGTGATGCTTTATTCTCGTAAAATTATTACCAATATGTTTCGAATTCACTAACCTTTTCAAAATCTTTACATACTTTTATTTTTCAAATTATTAATTTTAATTTTATATATTTCTCTATGTATCTCAACAATACATTTTAGAATATAATTCAACCTTTTGTTTTTACAATAATAGTCTACGTTTATTATATGTATGATTTATATGAAATTATTTTAATATATATATTTGTATGTGTAAAATGTGTCATAACTTGTAGCTTATAAAATCTTATTCTTTGTTTTACAAATTTTATTCTTTTCTATTATTTTAATTGATCTATTTATGATTAAATTACTTCATATTAATTATTCATTTGACTATTTGTAAGATGGATTATTAGTTTATTTGATTATCATTGTTAATGCATTATACGTTTAGGTGCTCCAAATTGTAGAATTAATTTGTTATTCATCATTTGCTTTGTATATTGTTAATCAATCATATTGTTTGTAAGAATTTCATTTCATTAAGATATTATAATCGTTTCATTTCAAAATTCAAAAAAGGCTTGGCATTAAATAATTCTCGAGAGAATTGTGCCCTAACTTACTGGGCTTCAATTCTTCTCGATGAATTTATATCATCAAGTATCTATTTTTAAAACGTACATTTTTAAAATAAAATTCTTTTGATTTCAAAATGTTGGATCCTAACTTATTGGATATGACATTTTGTTATCTCGTTTTTAAAATAAAGGTAATATTTGGTGTTTAGGAATTTTAAGAAAATTGAACCCTAACTTACTGGGTTTTGATCTCTCGATTGATCTAAATAACCAAATATCCTTCTTAAAAGGTATGGATTTTTAAAACTTAAAAGGACGAATCTAACTTCGAAGATTGAGTCGTTGCACTCTAACTCACTGAGTGTGACGATTCATTTCTTTAAAGTGGGTAGGTCTTATTTTCCAATTCGATTATTAAAATTTTCTTTTCAAAGGATCGTATTTTAAAATTTTCTCAAATTCTCGACACTAAGACATTAAACAATTGATCCGGTACCAATTTTGGGCGTCACGAGGGTGCTAACCCTTCCTCGTGCGTAACTGACTCCCGAACCTATTTTCTCAAAGTTTGTAGACCTAAAATTTATTTTCTAATGGTGAATCGATCACACCTTAATAAAAGATCGGTGGTGACTCCCGTTTTATTTTCAAAGTCGATCCCCGTTTTTTCAAACTTAAAAAATGGTTTCAACAGCGGCTACGATGACTAACCTATTGAGAAAGATTGCACCGTTTAAGTGGACTAATGAGTAGCAAGTCAGTTTCGAGAAGCTCAAGACAGTTCTGACTCAAGCACCTGTGTTGATCCAACCCGAATCTAGGAAGGACTATGTGGTGTATAGTGATGCCTCTCATTCCAGTCTTAGTTGTGTGCTGATGCAAGATAGGAAAGTTGTGTCCTATGCTTCAAGACAACTCAACCCACATGATTGCAATTATTCGACACATGATTTGGAGTTGGCTGTTGTGGTTTTCGCTCTTAAGATGTGGAGGCAGTATCTTTATAGGGAGAAATGTGTCATTTATACAGATCATAAGAGTCTTAAGTATCTCCTCACCTAGAATAAGTTGAACTTATGATAGAGGCATTGGATTGAACTTCTAAAAGACTATGACTGTATCATCGAGTACCATCCAAGTAAGGCTAATGTTGTGGCGAATGCATTGAGTATGAAGCCCATGTCGAAATTGAGGGCAATGTTTGCTAAACTGAGTTTGTCTGATGACAGTGGTTTGCTTCTGGAATTACAAGTGCGACTAACTTGGATTGATGATATTAAACTAAAACAAATTTTAAATTCGTCCTGAGAGCCTCATGTGAAACTCATTAAGGATGGTAAGACTTCAGATTTTGGTTATAATTTTGTGGGAGTTTTGGGCTATCGTGGAAGATTCTACGCACCGTCTGATTCTAAGTTGAGGCAGTCTATACTATAGGAAGCACATAGCAACCCCTATGCTATGCATCCTAGAGGTAGTAGGATGTATCGGGATCTTCGTGAGCAGTATTGGTGGCTGGGACTACAAGGTTATGTGATAGACATTGTGACAAGATGCTTGAAGTGCCAAGACTGAACATCAATTTCCTTCGGGTTTGCTTCAGCCTATTCAAGTTCCTTGGTGGAAATGGGAGCGTATCACCATGGATTTTGTTAACGGGCTATCATTGATGTTATCTAAGAAATACTCCATATAGGTGATAGTTGATAGGTTGACTAAGTCTGCTCACTTTTTGCCAGTACACATGTAAACAGAAAAATATATAGGATTTTTCCTATGTAATTTATCACCTTTTTACTTAAATTCGTTGTTAAAACTAAGTAATTGTTAAATAAATTAATGAAATATGTAAAAATATGAAATTAGACCATAGAAATTATTAAAATGTGATTTTATGCTTTATTATATAGTTTTCATGCAATAAATGGTTTATTTTATATTAATTTGAATATTTTATATTTTTTAAGACATAAAGTGGCTCATGCGTGATTAAATTAAATAATAAAATATAAAATTATATTTAATAATTCATTTTAAAATATTTCATTAATAATTTCAGTTTTTAATTAATTAATTAAATTGGATAAATTTTATTCTTTGGTCCTCTAACTTGTTGATTTATTCTGGAAAGGTCTGATAGCTTTGTTGGGTTATAAAACCGTCCAAATTGGGTACCAAGTTAACCCCAAAATTCGATTGCACATGGCTATCCATAAACCACTCTTTGGTTTAATTGCACAAGGTCCTTGAAGAGTTTAAGAAATTAAAGATTTACCTGAAGATTTGCATTTGACTGAGTCTTAGTTTTGAGTTGTTGTGGCACTCAAATTGACCAAAAATCAAGGAAAAATCAGCTCAACTTCCTCAATTTATGGCCGGACACCCGTGGAAGATGCGTCAAAAGATGAAAACTCTTATTTTTAGCAAACTATCCCCCTCTCCTCACCTATAAATAAGATCATCTCATTCATTCATTCATCATCCCTCAAGCATCATTCTCTCTTTTCTCCAAATTCTCTTAGCCTTTTCCATTCCCACACCTAGCATCATCTCTGCATAGATGTTTTAGCAATTAAGCCTCTTAAAGAACACTTGGTCGACCACCTTGGAGAGCCATAAGCAAAGGAGCAAAGTAAAGGAATGAATGAGCCTCGCCAGTCAGAGTCTTGGGTGACAACCACTCTGAATTCGGTTTAATCTTCCTTTTCTTTAAGTTAATATAAAAATGCTTGCTATGTGTTTTTTGTTCTTATTTACAACAATGTTAGCTTAATTTTATTTAAGTTAGGATGATTGCTTTGATTAAATAATATTTATTTGATTCATGCTTATAATGTTTGTGTCTCAATCGATCATGTTTTCAATTAAAATCAAGCCTGTATTTCGTTCATACGTGATTGAAATGCACTTGAATTAGCTGAGCGATCCTGACCAGACGACGGCTAATGGACACATAATTAAAATGTGCATTCTCAATTTAGATCCTGACCTATTTAAATTGGAGGTTGCATAATAACTCTGACCAAGCTCTGTTATCTGCATAGTTTTTAGATTTGTGTGATTAAATTGTTTCAAACCTGACACGTCCCTATTACCTCACACGAATGCTAAGAAACCCTTAGTAAATAAGGATCAGTAAAATGCGTATTTACTAAGTAAATGATTCCAAAAGGACCTAATGAGGTTTCCAAACTCATGAATGATCGAGTTGCCATGGAATGTTTTTCCGAATGTTATTAAGCATGTTGATAATAAATTGAGTGTAATTAAAGTACTTTTCCTAGTTTATTTTTGTTATAATTGTTACAAATTGTGTTTAATTTTACTAAAATTTATTTCATTCATATAGTTTGCATACTTAGGATAATTTGCATTAGGGATCATTACATTTAGTTTAATATATTTTAATCACCACTTTTCAACTATACTATGTTTTAATTTACCGAATTGTTAATATAATTTTACAAATTAAGTGACTTAGCACAAATGCAATCCCTATGGAGACGATAACTCGATACTTACTTATTACTTGATAATGACTGTGTACACTTGCACAAACCTACACGTTACAACACACCAATTATTCCTTGCAGAGATTGGCTAGATTGTATATCAACGAAATTGTGAGCCTTCATGGGGTATCAGTGTATATCATTTCTGATCAAGATCCTCAATTTAAATCATGCTTTTAGAAGAGTCTACATGAGGCATTAGGTACGAGATTGAATTTTAGTATAGCCTATCACCCACAGTCTAATAGGCAGTCTAAGAGGGTTATTCAAATTCTTGAGGACATGTTGCAAGGTTGTGTAATTGAATTCCAAGGTAATTGAGAGGAACATCTACCACTTGTGGAGTTTGCACATAATAATTATTTTCAGTCGAGCAATTAGACGGCTCCGTATGAGGCACTTTATGGACGCAAATGTAGGACATCTTTGTGTTGGACAGATTTGAGGAAAAAGAAAGTGTTAGAACCAAAATTAGTGCTACAGACTGAGAACAATGTGAAGATTATTCGGGATCGGTTGAAGCTGCACTAGATAGATAGAAGTCTTATTCCGAATTGAAGAGAAGGGATATTAAGTTTAGTGTGGGTGACCAAGTCTTCCTTAAGGTTTCGCCTTGGAAGAAGGTGTAAAGTTAAGTCCGAGGTCCATTAGACCCTATCACATCATTAAAAGAGTGGGACCAATGGCATATCAATTGGAGTTACCTCCAGAGTTGGATTACATTCATGATGTCTTCCATGTGTCTATGTTGCAACGTTATTAATCCGACCCTTCTCATGTGAATCTAGTTGAAGAGATAGAGGTCTGTCATGACTTGAATTTTGAAGAGGAACCAATGCAAATTATTGAACGAGATGTGACAGTGTTGTGAAGGAAATAGGTTCCGCTTGTGAAAGTGTTGTGGAAGAATCACAATCCTAGTAACGCTACTTGGGAGCCGAAAGATGCGATACAACAACAATATCCTCATGTTTTCCCATCAGGTAATTTCGAGGATGAAATTTTCTTTTAAGGAAAGTAGAGTTGTCACATCCCACTTTTCAATTAATTATACAAGAGTGATACTGTCATCTCCTATGTTTTAAATTAATTGTGCAATAGTGAAAATAAGGAAGTGTTGTGGCATAGTGGTAGGAAGCTCATTAACAATCCTAGAAGTCCTTAGTTTGAATCCTCTTGCTCCATTATTTTATTTTTCTATTTTTGGCACAATTCTTATGTGCACACTAGATGTCAACCGTCCACCCCTTGTTGCTTTATGTGGAGGATTCCTTTCCTCCTTTAACAAGTAAAACTTGCCATAAGTTGTAAGACACATCCCCCTTTTTGCTCCTTTGTTCCCTCTCCTTTCTTACACTATTTTCTTGCTAAAACAAAGGTGTTGACCACCCTAAAAGCCTCTCAAACCATCCACCACCCCCATTTCCTCCCATTTTCTCTTTTCTTCTTTTTTCCTCCACCATTTTCTCTTTTTTTGGCAACCATCACCATTTCTCTTCATCTTTGCTTCCATTCCTCCACCATGAGCCTTAGTTGCACCGTAAGCCTTAGTAGAAACTGAGTTAGTGAACTGAGAGTGGCCACGCCCAAATTCTTTTTAAGATAACCTTTACGTATTTGATAATAAATAAGTATCAAGTCTAGTGATTAAGTAGTGGTGGAGCTGTCCTTGATTACCTGAGTTTGAATCCCTTCCCCACATTATTTTCTATTTGGTGCAATTTTGCTTCAAACCTTAGTAAATGTAACACCATGTTTTTTTTAATAAATGTTGTAGGAGTGCTAATAAGTAAATGAATTACCTAATGGTTAAGAATTTAATTAGTTTTCTTAATCTCTTATGTTCAATTCTCCACACCCTCATTATTTTTATTTAGATTTTGGCTCACAAATCATTACTCAACACACCCTATGCCATCCCCTATAATTGCCCTAGTGAAAAGATTCTTTACTCCTTTAGCTAGTTGGAACGACAGAAATGTGCAAGTCTACACAATCGCAACAAGTAATAAAGTGACAAGTAAATGTCGAGTTATCGTACCCATAGGGACTGTGAAAAGAATTATTTATGAATGCAATTTTAAAAACACTTTGGTGAAGAAAAATATTTTGATTTGAGCAGGTGATTAAAAACTAGGATTTTGAATAAGTAAAATAAATAAATAAATAAAAATAAAAGTTCCAATGCATGATTTCAAAAAATGATTTTAATCAAGATAACATAATTGTGCTAGATTAATTACATTTCTTAACTTAGAATTATTAAACTCATGTTTACGTTGTTACGAATAAATTCACGGCAACTCGGTAATTTGCTAACTTATGAGCGTACTTACCTGCCAAAATTCATTTATCTCTTGACTATATCTCTACGTCAATTCAACCGATTAAACAAATTTTAATAAGCAAGTGTGTTAATGGACATACATACTTATGAAATTAAAATATTCTCTTGTACATATCTCTATGCCAATTTAAACAATTAATTCAATCTCATAAGCACATAAAAGATTACGTGAGGTAACAATGTATTTCTACCTTGAAACAGTTTCATCACAATAATCTTACAAGTTATGCAAGGCTAATGTACTATTAGATACCGTTTCTAATTTAACCCTCAGTTACCTTAGATGATTACACATGCACAGATTAAGTATTGTGTCAATTAATTACGATTTCAATCCGTTTAAATAATTAATTCATTAGTTACCTTACAATTGTAATGCAAGAATAACTTAGTCATGGTTTTACTTAATCAAACATCTTAACGAGGCCTATAACAACACAAACACAATTTTAATAACTCAAGTAGACAAAATGCAATCAACCTAACACAAATTAAATTTAAGCCATATTAATTAAATTAAACATATCAACTTCACAAATATTCATAAACATGTTCATAACAACAATAATAAAATTAAAAGGATAAGGAACAAGAATCAAATCCGGTGTTTCTTCGAGGCTTGACTAGTTTGCTTCATTCCTCCTTCTTCGCTTGCTCTTGTTGAATCGAGGCTTCCATGAACACTTGAATGCTGCTCCAAATGATGGTTGAAGGAATCTTTTTCAAAAGGAGAAATCGGCAAGGGAATGGGGAAGGAAATGAAGAACAATGAAGAGAGAAAAGTAAGAGAGAAGTGAAGAATGGATGGTTTTGAGATGTGTTTCAAATGAGCAGCCAAGGAGGGTTTTTATAGGTTGAGTAGGATTCTAGAAATAGCAAAAATCAGCAGCCATAGAGTCCCCTATGGCCGGCCACACATGTGGCAAGTTTGAAGGTTTCAAACTTGCTATTTTAAGGTAGGGGCAAATCTAGAAAGGCATGAATAGTTGAGGGGTTTGAATGAAAATTCAAGGAATCTTCAAGGGCTATTTTGCAAGCCAAATAATCAGCCAAACAAGCTGATTGAGCCAGCATGTGGGACGATTTTGGGCTGCCCAATGCTCAGTCGGATCAGTTTTCTTGGTTCAGCTCAATTGGGCCTCTTTTCATAATTAATTAATAATAATTATTTAACCCAAAATAAATTGGATTAAAATTAAAATTAATTATATTATGAATTTATATTCATAATTTGGTCCGTCTTCGACTGAAAAATTAATTCGCCTAGTTTCTTCAAAAATCGCTTCTCGATTTTGTGCTTCTAGTAGTGTGTGCCGAGCCAATTTTCGCCATTTGCGCAAATCTGTCGAAAATGATCAAAATTAATCAAAATTTATTATAAAATTAATTAAAATTCAACATGTTAATAATTTAAGTACAATTTAATTATTTTGTAGTTATTATATATTTTTTGACAAGAATTTTATCGAAACTGCATGAATTTGAGTTTAAAAGGGCATGAAAAAGTGTGTATATTTTTGTGTTTCCACTAGTCAACCTTCCTCCCTTAGCCCCCTTTTTACTCCATATGTTCCCCCTTGATCCACTTTACATGCCTTTGTCCCTAAAAACTTCCACTTTCTCTCATTTGCTTAGCTTGAACCTTCCATCCCACCTAACGTAGCCATCATTCACATTTTTCTTTCATTTGGTTTTCTCCTCCTCGCCCTTTGGTCGTTCCTTCTCCTTGCTCCTCCCTTTCTCACTTTTTCTTTTATTTTTAGTCTCTAAGCCTCGTCCTTTACACCACTGATTTCCATTCATTTCACCAACACTTGATATCATTCTCCACCACCGAACCACCAATTGACCACCATCGTGACCACCATTTTTCCTATTTTTCTTTTCTCTTCTCAAGAACTTGCCATTTTGACCTTAATCTCTATATTTTTATTTTGATAAAACCTTGCTGAAATTTTATTTTTTATCCCAAATAGATCCTTTTCTATCAACTATTTGTTTAATCTATCTTTGCTCTTCTCTTGATCGGTTGATTCAACAAAGATTCGGTTAAAGAATAACGTAAGCATGAGATGATATAGTGTATAAATCATCACCTTTTTCTCATATTTTTATTAATGGGTGAATGTAGTAGTAGTGTTAGGCATCATTTTTCTTCCATATTAACATCTCGTATATTATTCGTGTATTAACGGATTGATTGCTATCAACTCAAATCACCCCTAACTTTGGAAGTGAAATAACGACTCTGAATCTAATAGTAATAGCATAAGTGTGGGTTTAGAAATCTAGATTAAATTGTTTCTTATAAGGAATAATTAAAATAATGTTCTAATGATGGATCGTCATTTTATACTCAGATCTATCATTAATTTAATTAGATCCAAGTGTGGGTGTTCAAAGGAGTCTAGTGTTGCATTGGATTTACTACGTCAGGTGTGTGTTTAACTTAATACAAAAACTGTATAAATAATTGTTAAGTAATATATATTAGTTATTGATACTCTTATAAGTACTTTGAAATGTGAATATTTGCAAATACACTATGTATTCAAAGGGGATGATAAATCCGTTAAAATGGATGGTTTCCAGGTCAATGATTCTGAACTGATTAATCCATGATGATATGAATGTGTTTTTGAGATTTATTGATAAATGAGATATTATGTTTATATTCCAACACTTATGTTATGTGATTTAATGATATTATCTGATAAGCATGAAAAATAAATCATGTCGTTGTTTCTGTTAATTAAAATATGATTTGCATGTTAAGCATGCCCACAAATAATTTCTATTTTTGTAAGCCATATCACATGCATGGGGTTGGGACGATATTGAACGGAGAAAGATTCTAACAGTTTAATGATCTGCACATTCTGGTGTTTAACTACATTTTTTGGCAATTTATCTACAATTCTGTGGCTTATCCACAAATATATGTATCTAGCAGCTTGTTTACATTATCTGGTGGCTTGTCCATATTTTGGTGTGTTATTGGACGGACGACTTTTGGGGAACTTTTTTACGGGTAGTAACGGAGTTGGGTTGGAACTTTTCTAAAAATTCTACACTGATTTTTGAAAAACTCTGCATCTACATCACCATGCATGTTGATATTTCTCAAATTGGAATGCTTACATATTTTTTGTTATATTATAAAATGTATTTATTAATTACTGTCTGTTACCTAAGTTAAGACTCTATGGAATTAAATTGTATAAATTCTTTTTAATATTTTGATTTGTATATTAAATTCATGTTTAATACTTGAGTTAATTCTCACACTAGGCTTTATAGCTCACCCCTTAAGTTTTCTATCCTTTTAGATTTTTGCAAGGTTAGGATTCGATGACGAAATTCGGAAGAGTTTCTTGGAGTTATTTTTAAATTAAAGTACTTAAAGTCTATTTTGGTTTTTTAGGACTATAATAAGTTTGATTATGGACTGTGGCCGGGGACATTACTTTGGGTATTTTTATTCTGATTTAAATGACTTGATTGCATGACACTAAAGTTTAAAAAACTATTCGGATGTGTATTTTAAATGATTTTGTGTGAAACTTTGTTTTTAAATATAATATTTAATAATATATTTTCTGCTGAGTTTTTAATAAAATCCAAAATAGTTTTTAATTACCAGGATTTTACAAAATTAAGATAAACATTTGATTTCACTTTTTTTGAATTGATAAGCCAATGATTCTAAAATATGTTCAAAACACGAAAGTTTGTTGTAAAAAAATTTTCGTGGAAAAAATGGTTTTGGAAATATGAATGAAAATAAAGATAGATGTTCAATTTTCACAAATTTTGAATGAATTAGTAAGTGGTTTTAAAAGGTACATTTGAAAATTTGAAAGTTTACTTCGGTTATTCCGGTGGCCAATGTAGCTTTCCGAATTCGATCATAATGTTTGTACTAAATTTTGGAGGTTACACGGCATCTTCTCTAGACCTATGCTGCTGGGGTGGTCGTCGTGGCCTCTTTTGACGAAGTTGCCTACTCCTCACCTGCACCGATAGTAGATACGAATTGCCGACGACTCTAAACCTGGCCATTCAAACTGTAATGCACAATTATAAATTCAGTTGTGTATAGAATTTTAATTTTCAAATTATTGCATAATTATTTTATGCTAGAAAAAATCAAAAACTAACGTAAGCTTACAAGCATTGATCTAATAGAAGCCAGATATCTTTGAGCTACTCCAGTAGTCCCACATAACTCGGCCTATGTTTCCACCTATTCTAGCGATATGTTAATTCAAACATATAATAAATAAATAATATTTACTATATTAACTACATATTATTAGCAAATGGTTTTTACCTTGTCACCAATGGGAACATATAAGAGTCGTTCACTCGAGAATGTAGAAATGGTAGCCGCCACCACACCCATGACTGCAACAGGAGCAAACAACCACCGTTTGACATCTTATCTGGTTCTGTGACCCAACACAACTCTTGGTACAATGTGGCCAACACGACTGATCCCCAACTCAGTCATCCATATTCTTTGAACTTGACTATGTGTAGTAGCCACCTTATATGTACCAAATTTCGAGATTTATCAGGCATTAAAATGCCCTTGATTAACCTTAGGATGAATGTTCGAGCATATTGTTCTTTGGCGACGTTGGGTGTGTCCTTAAGAAGTTCTTTGAAATTATTCTCCAACCATTTCATTCCTGTCTGACCACTTTGAAACTTTTTCAGCACCTTCCCTAAAAATGCCTCACAAAGTTCCTCTTTACCGAGAACGACTACTGACATTGTAACGATTGGCCTATCCATCGATAAATCTGTTGTAAAGCTATGTGTTGGAGTGTGATTGTACACTCATCGCATTGAAGATAGAAAGTATGTGTCTTGGGTCTCCATCTTTCTACCAACGCGCTAATGAGTGTAGGACCAAGTTTGCAGCCCCCAACTATACGAGATATGTAACAGCCCATTTTTCAATGGTATTGGAAATAGTGGTTTTGAGACCACAAATTTGACGAGCGAGATCATAAATATTGTTATTTAATATTTACGAGTCAAATATGGTATTAAAATAAATGTTGAATTGGTAATTTATTCTATTTAAAAGAACAATTAGGTTCAAGTGGTACGACCTTAAAGTTAAGTGGTTTTAGAAAATGAGGTATCGAGATCTCATTTCTATAAACCGAGCCATAAGTATTTTATTAAATATTTATGGAGTGCTATTAAGGTCGTATTAAAGTTTTGTTAAGAAATTTTAGCGTTTAAATAGTTAATTAATTAAAAAGGACTAAATTGTAAAGGATGCAAAAGTTAATTGCTATAAGTTTATTTGTATTAAATAGTTATAAAAGTATGACGTGAAGGTTTTGAAGTGAAAATATACCTTAATTATTATGATGTACTGTTAGTGGGTGGAAAAATAAGAAATATGTATTTAAAATGTTTTAATTAAAAGATTTTATATGTTAAAGTAATAATAAAATAAAAACAAAAGAAAGCCAATGTCATCTTTTTCATTTTTCATGCTTTTCAACCGAAACCTCCATGGTTGAAGCTTAAGAACATTCAGTTGAGCTTTTACCTATGCATGTAAGTGCATTTTTATCTCGTTTCTTGTAATTTTTATGTTTTTAATATCGTTGCAATTAGGTTTAGCTAACTCATATCTCTATTTTCAAAACTGTTAAAGATTTTGAATGTTTTCATTGATGAATCTTTATGATTTTAGATGTTAAATGATGAATTTGAGGTATTAGTTGTTATTTATAAGTATTTTGTTAAGTATTTTTAATGAATTTAATGATTAGGGATTAAATTGTGAAAATAATAAAATTTAAGGTAAAAATTGTGAAATGATAATAAAAATGGGCTAATTAGCATAATTTGTAATTGAGGAATTAACAACTATTCCACAATTTTGCGTTCTCCTCAACCTCTCACGATATTTTGTATGAAATCTGAATCTGTTGATGAGGAACGCACTATATCTTTTAACCAGTCGATTTGGACCTTGGGAGAGCCATTTAACTTCGTCGTTTACATTCTTCCCACTTCAAACCTATTGAATGGAAAGTAAACTGAGTAATTAAAAATGTTATGAGAAAATATTATTATTTGTAAGCGGAAGCTCCAACTGCATACCGTTTGGCTTAACCATTCATAAAAAGATTCTGTAAACAACTTATTGATATCTCGATGTTGTGTTCTTCGGGAGCGCGAACGAGATCTCAATATTTGCTTGTACTCACTATGTTAAAAAAATGTTCACTTTGTTAGAAGATAAACAATTTTTAGTTTGATAAATATTTATCAAATTTGTAGAACTTACTTCCGTAAAGGTTCCATTGATTTGTGGTGAAATAGAACATATCGATGGTGAAACAGAACATATCGATGTGCTTGTACCCACGATAAATGATCTAATTCTGCAATTTCAACTTTGCCGATTGGTTCTCCAAAACTTTGGAACAAATAAGTATCGGCTAAGTTATGGTCCGTGAGTCCAGCATTCCTATTTGTTCTGTTCAACCTTGTTTCAACATCTTCCAAATATCTTGAGCAGAAGGTCATACATTCCTCTGCCAAGTAGCCTTCAGCAATCGATCCTTCTGGATATCGCTTGTTGTGGCAGTAAGACTTTAATTTGGATAGGAACCTAAACACAATATACAACATTATCAAAAGTTGTAACTAAAGGCATAGAGGTGAATGAAGGAAAATTTTAAAAATTTTAATTAACACCTTTCTATGAGATACATCCATCGATAGAAAACGGGTTCGCCAAGAATTGCTTCGTGCGGGAGATGGATTATCAAGTGAACCATAATGGTGAAGAAGAAAGGTGGGAAGATTTTCTCCATGTTGCATAAAGTCAAAGCGGCTCGATCTTGTACCTTCTGAAGTTCTTGAACATCCAAAACTTTGCCACAAATGACTTTCATTACATTGGATAGTTCAATTATACAAGACGTCACCTTCTTGGACATACAACATCGTAGAGCAACTGGCAGTAAATCTTGCATCAAGATGTGATAGTCATGTGATTTTAGCGAATATAATCTTCGATCTTTAACACTAACACATCGAGATATATTTGATGCATATGCATCTGGAACCTTTATATCCTTCAACACCGTGCAGAACACTTCTTTTTCCGTCTTCGACATTGAAAAAATAGAAGGCGGCAACCGATATTTCCCATTCGGAAGTGGATGGGATGAAGATCAGGTCAGATTCCCATTTGGACTAAATTAAGTCGACTCTGAAGATTGTCTTTTGATTTTCCGTCGACATTCAAAATTGCACCCACAATGTGCATAACATCAAGATTGTGTCGTAAAAGGTGATGCTCCCAATAAGGAACTCAAAAAAATACTTCTTTTTTTCCACAAGTCCGCCTCATTAGGATCGTCCTCTTCATCAGAGTCATCATCAGCTTCATCATTTGATCTTCTATTTCTTTGCGTGTTTGGCGGTTGGTTCATCTTCCCATAAATGAAATTCATATCTTCCAACATGAAGAAGATTTCAGAGCCAGTGGTCTGCAAAGGAGCTTCCCTGAACTCTTCAGTACCGTCCAATACAGAACCCTAAAATCTAAATCTATGATTTTCAGTAACCACCGACGATGCCCCATGTAAGAGAACTTCTTCCCATTGTACAACCATTGTGAACATGTTTGTGCAGCAGAACAAGGACACGCATAACGATCCTTGGTACTCCAACCGGATAAATTGGCATAAGCGGGAAAGTCATTAATGGTCCACATCAAAGTTGCACATAAATTAAAGTTCTTATTTCTCAGCACATCGTATGTCTCGACACCGGCCCATAATTGTTTTAACTCTTCAATAAGTGGCTGTAAATAAATGTCGATATCATTCCCGGGCCCTTTCTCTCCAGGGATAATCATAGATAAGATAAGGGAAGATTGCTTCATGCAAATCCACGGAGGCAGATTGTAAGGAACAAGCACTACTGGCCAAGTACTGTAGGCAGTGCTCATGATCTTAAAAGGATTAAATCCATCAGATGCTAGCCCAAGCCTCACACTCCTAGGATTGCTTCCAAAGCTTGGAAATTTATTGTCAAATGATTTCCAAGCTAAAGAATCTGCCGGATGCCTTAGTAATCCATCATCGGTTCATCCATCATGGTGCCACGTCATTGACTCCGCTGTCTTCGACGACATGAAAAGCCTTTGAAGCCTTGGTATCAACAAAAGATACCGAAAAATCTTGACTAGCTTTTTCCTTGACTGTGCATCATTTTCATCGTCGTTCCCATCTTCTGTGTTTCTACTTATCCAACGGGAGTGGCCGCATACATGACAGCACTGTTGGTTTCTCTGATCGCCCCAATACAACATGCAATCATTTGGGCAACTATGGATTTTGTTATACCCAAGGCCTAAATCTTTTATCATTTTCCTCATATCTTTGCATGACTGAGGGATTTTTGCAAATGGGAAACATTTCTCTCAAAAACTTTAACAGCATTGTCAACGAGTTTCCGGTCCACCCTCCCAAACATTTTAATTGAAAAAGACGAACAAAGAAGGACATTTTTGAAAATTTTGATCCCTCATACAGTTCTTCGTTCATGTCATTAAGTAGCGCGTAGAACTTTACCGCTTCTCCATTCGGCTCTTCATGACATACACTACTTCCCGGTTCGGTAAAAGCATTTCCACCAATATTACAATCATCAGATGCCACAAAGTCCGCTGGGAATGATTGGACACCATGATTGTGCATATTAAATGCATCCCGCAACATACCTTCCATGTCATCCCCTCTATCAGACTGATGGTAAGCAGTATCAGGATAAGTTACATCCATCCTTGAAGAGGAAGTACTAGGCGGGCATTCTCCATGAAATAACCATTGTTTATAACCCCGAACAAACCCATCAACAATTAGATGCTCATATACAACCTCACGATAATGCCAGTTTATGTTGACACAATTCTTACAGGGGCAAAGAATCATGTTCTCTTGGCTTGCGTATTGAAATGCAAAATTTAGAAACGTCTGTACTCCATTTCGATAGCCGTTGCTTACCCTTGACAAATTCATCCAAGACTGGTCCATTTCTTAATTATTGAAGTCTGACGTTGACAATAATTTGCACGGGTAAGTTAAAACGCCAGATATAACTATAAATGAGTTATGTAAGTTATAATATGATATATTTTTATGTATTATGTAAGTTATGTATTATGTAAGTTATGTAAGTTGTGTATTATGTGAGTTATGTAAGTTATGGAAGTTATGTAAGTTATGTAAGTTATGTAAGTTATGTAGGCTATGTATTATCTAAATAATGTAAGTTAGGAAGGTTATGTATTATGTAAGTTATTTAAGTTATGTAAGTTATTTAATTTATGTAAGTTATGTAAGTTATGTAATTTATGTAAGTTATGTAATTAGAAATTTTATCTTAATATTATATAAGTTATGTAATTCGAAATTTGATCTTAATATTATATAAGTAATCTTAATATTATATAAGTTATGTAATTCGAAATTTGATCTTAATATTATATAAGTAATCTTAATATTATATAAGTTATGTAATTCAAAATTTTATCTTAATATTGTATAAGTTATCTAAAATGAGAAATTGATGTGTACTTACAAATTAGAAATTAATATTAAACGAGTTATGTAATTAGAAATTTTATCTTAATATTATATAAGTTATCTTAATATTAAACGAGTTATGTAATTAGAAATTTGATCTTAATATTATATAAATTATGTAATTCGATATTTTATCTTAATATTATATAAGTTATGTAATATTATATAAGTTATGTAATTAGAAATTTTATCTTAATATTATATAAGTTATCTTAATATTATATAAGTTATGAAGTGTCCTGCTAAAAGCTATGTAAGTTGCGAAAGTAGATCTGAAATTACTGTTACTTAAGCTATGTAAGTTATATATTATGTAAGTTACATAAAATACATAAATTATGAAATCTTATCGTAAGATTTTGCAAGTTTTTGAAATTTGATCTTAATATTATATAAGTTTTGTATTAAGTAAGTTATACCATTTACAAAAGTTAAGAAATTTTAACTTTAATTTATGTATGTTATGTGAATTTTAACTTTAAAACAAATAAAAAATAACTTTGAATTAAATTATGTATGTTATGTAAGTTTTAACTAAATTTTTGTAAGTTATCTAAAATTAAACTTAAAAATAAATTAAAAGTTTGAAATTTTTTTCCATGATTCAAATTAAATAAAAGAAAACAAAACAAACTAAATTTCCGTGATTAAAATAGAAACTAAAGGAAAAAAAATTTTTTGGAGGAAAACATATAAATATTTGCAAACTATACAGGCTTTTAACCAAATGTTTATATTATTTAGACATAAATAACCTTCATTTTTAAAATAATTTACTTGCGATATGGAATAATATGTATACAACAATTAAGCATATTGATATCAATGAAACTTAAATGTGAAAAGAAAGTGGATTAATTTGTTATTTAATGTAACGTATAGTTAAGAAATTTCGAATATTTTTAAAATAAAAAATTTAATCCAATTCCCAGTACAATTTATTAAATTGCTTCTATTTTGCTTAACATATATAGCAATCGTTGATGGATGATAACAGAAAACATAAGTCAGAAAAGTACATGGCAATTGTAAAATAAGTAAAATGAAACATAAGCTAAAGGAAAGCAACCAAAACCAATTACATATATACAAAACCAGAGCCCCAAAAGAAACATTTCTCAAAAATCATCATGATAAAACTATTACTGATTTAAGTTATGAACTAAAACATACCTTAATATTTCACTCAACTTTGTCTACTTCACTCTCACCAGCAAAGAGAGACTGCAGTCAGGAATATTTATTTTGTTAAGTAATTTGGGAAAATGCATATAAATAAGGGAAAAACTGTCAAATTTTAACATGTACCTGCCCAGACAATAGTTCGGCCAAAACACAGGCAGCTAACCAGATGTCAATGGTCAGATATGTATTAAGTTGCACCAAATATTAATTCTGCCTACAATAGATGAACCATGATCAGTTAGCAGCAAATATTTTTTCAGTTTAGCTATCAAATATGTAAAACTTTATCGATATCACAACCAAATATTACTTGGAAACATTAAACGGCAACTTAAAACTTTACCGATATGAGAACCAAATATAAAAACTGAATGAATACCAGTGACCCTAAACCAAATATAAAGAAAAGAGAACTAAAAGCAGCCAGCTGTTTACGAAACTATAGAAAAGTAAATAAACAAAGTATCAATTGATAAAGTCAAGTGAAACATAAGATACTTAGCATCCATTAATGAAGACAATACAATGATGTGAATACAAAATCAAGTAGCATGATTAAGAATTTAAAATCTCAAATATGTTAAAAAAAAAAGAATGTCATCTATGCACAAACGATTTTAAAAAAAATCAAATACTTAGAAAATATTAGGTTTCATCCACTGCACTATTTCACATTTGCCAATTAAACTATCATATTATATACATCACATGATGAATTGCTACTTTAACAGTATCCTCTGTGTATGTATCATATAATCTATAGCATTCTTACATTTTCATATTTTACCATTCATAAATCTAGAGATATTGCTTTATAACTAAAATTAATTATTGCAAACATTCTTACATTTTCATATTTTACTATCTACAAATTTAAAAAAATTATTACAAAAACATATCTAAATTTGTATTATAATATTTAGGTAGATGATAAATTGAAGTTGAGTAGAATGGTTATTGGATTAGATATTCATATTTATTAATAAAATTTAATATTTAAAAAAACTTGTTATTAAATTAATTAGTTCCAAAATTAAAATTATATATTAAAAAATGGAATTTAATTGTTTAGATTATTATTGTTATTATTTGAAATACATTATATAGTACTATAAAAGAATGTTTAAAAACTATTTTGCAAAGTTAAATTAAAAAATATAAAAAATATATTAAAAAATTATTTTGCATTTTAACATGCCAGATGTTAACGACTATACCTATTTGCAATCACCATTTTCATGTCTACTGTATAAACAATGGATTGGCTTCAACTCAACCAAACAAGTATTAAAACAGAAATTGAAGAATACCCATTAAGTACTTTTGGATGAAAATTGAAGAAAAACAAAATATAGATAGAAATGACTGACAGTCACCGGACCAAATATTGCCAACAGCAGCCAATCCAGCTTCGCTAAGGTATTACCACTTCCCTTTTTCCCTCTTTATCCACGTTCTTTTGTATATAAGTTTTCAAAATAGTAGCACATCCGGGCTTTATTTAACAGTTTCCCTTAACAAGCTCATAAATGAATATTGCTTTCAGGTCATATTATTTGTGGATATATATTTCCATCAATTTGTTCGAAATCCAAATGAGCAAAGCAGTGTTTAACATAAAAGAAACACATGGTATGGTACCCACTATCAAACTAATCAAAAGCATCAACTAATTTACTCAAAAAGGACCAAATTTTGAGCATGAACGAGTCGAATAAAAGTACCCCATATCAGAACTAAGGACACAAAGCTTGAAATAAAATGATAAAATTAATACCGAGAGCTTTATACCTTGGAAAGGGTATCGGCCAAAACTGAAGATGGAGTCTGAAAAGCGTAATTTTAGCATCTTCTCCTCGGTTTCAGCCTTGGAGCTTCTGGGAAAGTTGGAAGCTTGAAACCGTCGGTAGCTGAAAGAAAGGAGCCGCTTTAGCCTTCACTGGAAGCGAGACGAGAGGAAAGGGAAAAATAAAAAAAAACAATTAGTTGCTTAAAAGGACGAACTTACCGATGGTTGTGGCACCGAAGACGGACGGAGAATGTGATGCAGCACAGGAGATGGCAGAGTAGCAGGTGGTCGGGTTTGGGGAGCTGTTAGGGATTAGGGGAAATTTTAGGGATTTGGGGGGAGAATGAGTTTTGGGGGATAACTGATGGAGGTTTTGGGGGATAACTGATGGAGAAATATCTCGGGTGTAAAATTTGGTCAGAAGGATGGAAAAAAACGACGCTGTTTTCATCTAAAAAATTAACCATTTGCGGCGTTTATAAATAAGCACCACTAACTATAAGTCGAAACGGAGTCGTTCCATCAACAAATAGCTCACACCTGTGGCGTTTTTGAATAAACGCCACTAATAATACAGCAAAACGGCCTCGTATCGATAAATGTTAAAATATTTTTGCGGCGTTTTAAGCAAAGCGCCACTAACTATAAATCAAAATGCAGTCGCTTCATCAACACTTACCTCAAACCCGTGGCATTTTCGAAAAATCGCCACTAATAATATTTAAAAAATGGCAACATTTCTATAAATGTTAGAACAATTTTGAGGCGTTTTAAGTAAAGCGCCACTAAATATAAGATCAAACGAAGTCGTTTCCCCAACAGTTAACTCAAGCTTGTGGCGTTTCCAAAAAAACGCCACTAATACCATAGACAAAACGACAACATTTCAATAAACATAATTACAATTTTGCGGCATTTCATGTAAAGCGCCACTAATAGCAACGTAAAATGGCGCAGTTTTATTAACTCCTAATAAAACTTTGTGGCGTTTTTTTAAAGCGCCACTACTGGAGAAGAACAGAACGGCGTCGTTCCCCTTCCCACTTACAGGATAACTTCCTAGTTACAGGATACAAATTTTGCAAAAAATATAGTCCACCAAAAGTATAGTCCTTTTGCGGCGTTTTGCCGAAAATGCCACTAAAATTTTGCATCAAAACGTAACGTTTTGCAGTATCAGGCACAAATTTTGCTGCGCGTTTTAAAAAACGCCACTAATTTCTATCCTTTTGCGACATGCAGTAGAAAATGCCACTAAGAACACAGATCAAAACGCAACATTTTGCCATTTCTGAAACAAATTTGCGACGTTTTTTTATAAATGTCACTAGGAAAACGGAGTAAAACGTCATCGATTTTCATACTAATCGATATTTGTGGCATTTTTTATTAAAACGCCACTAATGCATAAACACTAAAATAAATTTAATTTTTTTCATTTTTTATTAACCTTAAACCCTTAGAGCCATAAACAGTAAGACACTAACTATAAAAAACTAAACACTAAACCGTAAACCCCAAATCCAAATAATAAACATTAACCACTAACCTAAAATACTAAACATTAAACCCTAAACTCTAATATGATATACCCTATAACACCCTAAACTTAATTTAAACCATAAATATATATTATAAGTTACAATTAAAAGTAATTAAAAAGAATCGTATTTCTTGTTTAAACCCTAAAATAACTTTTTTTATATTTTTTATCAGAATCCCTAACCCTTAAACCCTAATACCAGCCTAACCCTTAAAACCATAATTAAACACTAAGATTCTGACTATAAAAACTAAACTCCAAACAATAAACTTTAAAACACTAAATATCCCAAACCCAATATAACAAACCCTAAACCATAAACTTAAAATTATAGTACTAAACATTAAACCTTAAACTATAAAACCCCTTAAACTATAGCCCTTAAACCTTTTAAACCCTAAACCCTAAAAATTTTTAATCAATATTAAGTACTGCTTCCACAATTTTTTATAAACATATATAAGCTTTTACATTAATATATATCTATGTGTATATACATGTACATCAATATCCACATGAAATTTTTAGGGGTTTAGGGTTTTAAGGATTATGTTTTTATGGTTTGAGGGTTTTGAGAAAGCCATATGGCCGGCATCGATTTTAACAGCTTAATGGTAACTTAAATGAAAACTTCTAATTATAATTAATATAAATAAATCAATTAAATAAAAAATAGAAAAATAATTATTTTGTGGCGCTTGTTTAAAAACGCCACTAAATCCCCCAATGCTCAGTAAAACAACATCGTTAGGCTGAGGTTTTTTGCGGCGCTTTCCCAAAAACGCCACTAAAGACCTGAGAATTAGCAGCGCTTCTCCATGAACGCCGCTAAATCCCCGAATACTCAGAGAACGGCCTCGTTGGGCTTAGGTTTCTTTGCGGCGCTTCCTCAAAAACGCCGCTAAGTCACCGAATGCTCAGAAAACGGCGTCGTTGGGCTTAGGTTTCTTTGTGGCACATTCTTAAAAATGCCGCTAAATCCCCGAATGGCAGAAAACGAAGTCGTTGGGCTGAGATTTTTTGCGGCGCTTTATAGGAAACGCCGGTAATGCTTATTTTCAGCGGCGTTTTCCATAAAGCGCTGCTAATGATTGATCTTGAGCGGCGTTTGCTATCAAAACGCCGCTAAAAGCCTGTTTTGGTGTAGTGAGGTAAGCAAATAACTTGAAAATAATGGATTAATTTAAAAGTCCACAATTGCGCTCTTGTAAATTAATTGGTTACTGTTGTGTGGCTTGTAGAAAGTATACACAAAAAAGTATAATGATTTATTTGACTCTCTAATTTAATTAAATTAGTTATATGTATTGTTTTTTATTTTTAATTTTTTAGGTTATTTTTTTCTTTAAATTAGAGAAATATGTCATTTTCGGAGAGAGTGTTAGACGCGCTTTTCTCCAACGGTCAACTTTTTAAAAGTTGGCAATAGTAAAATTTTTTAAAAGACCAATGTTAACTTTTTTTTCTTATAAATACCAAGTCATTTCTTCCCACTCAAATTCAACTATCTCTATTCTCTCTCAACTCTTTAAATTCTCTCAATTTTCTTAAGTTTTCTTCAAGATTTTCCTATACACTTGTTTAAAAATACATTAGTTTAATTTAACTATTTCGTATATTCATTTCGATTAAACTTTCATGAATGACAAGCTCTCTTATTCGTTTTAACGACAAACAGATTTTTGCCGCTCAAGCGATAATGGTAAGGAGAATTTTTTAATTTTATTATTTTCAATTAAGTTAAATTTAAATTTTTTTAATTTTTAAAATATTTTAAAATATTTTATTATTTCAATATAAATAGGTAGATGATTGTGTTTTAGAAGACGTGAGATTCTTGCATGTATCTTGTAACACCCCTAACCCGTATCCGTCGCCAGATTAGGGTTACAGAGCATTACCTAACAAACAGAACACTTAAATATACCTTTCATACATAATCATAATCATAACATGAATTAACCATTCACATACATATAGTCCCTAACTTGAGCCCTTGAGGCCCTATAAATGCATTAGAAACAATTCAGAACTAAATTGGAGACATTTGGAAAGTTTAGGAAAAAGTTGCAAAATTTAGACTACAAGGGTCACACGGTCGTGTGCCTCACACGGCTGAGACACACGCTCATGTCTCAGGCCGTGTAACAATTGGAATAAGGAGACACGACCGTGTTCCAGCCCGTGTCCTCACCCTTGTAACTTTTTGAGTTGGATCACACAGCCAAGCCACACGTCCGTGTGCCAGGCCATGTAGTTCTCAAAATAACCACACACGGCCATGTAGCTTGGCCGTGTGTCACACACAGCTGAGTCACACGCCCGTGTCTTAGGCCGTGTCTTAGGCTATGTGGACATGAATTTGTCCAAAACAAACCATTTCCAGCACCAAAATCAAGTATGTATCTAAAAGCATTTTGTGCATATCATCAAGACCTCAAAACATGACCAAAATCTGTATAAAATGACCAATTCGTTATTCTAAAATCATTCAACTAATATGGCATATAAGGCACCTCAAATAGATACAACAACACTTATCTAAATATGCATATTTTAGCACATATCAATCATTAAGTACTAGTTCCAAATATTGCCAAACATGCCTCAACTTCATCGTTACTATTCTATCACAAAACATGCCATTAGAGGCATTCAAAACATAAAACTTATGATAGTTCAATGACACCAACTATCAAAATATCAAATGGTACCTACCAAGATAACCTGTACAACTCACACATTCCAAAACAATCATCAAACATACATCATAATACCATTACAAATCACTCTATACATGCCACTATAAACATTAGCCAAAAATGCTCAAAAACTACCAAATTAACTGTCGGATAGTGTGATAGATTTTTGACAAGCTTCCAACCAAATCGAACCTTCCAATGATCTATAGGAAAAGAAAACAACTAACGTAAGCAATAATGCTTAGTAAGTTCGTAAAAAGACAATTTAACTGTTGTCATATTAGAATAAACATCTAAGCATAATTTTTATTATACTTTAAGCTAACTTTTTTTTTCTATTTACTACACCTCTTATGAATAATTAGTGTAGCCTTGCATATACATGTATAAATATTTTTCCTTATAAGCATTTCATATAACCACCTTACTTAAACATTTTTTTTATTACCATAACACTTTCACATTTAACATATAATCATTCTATAATTCATCATTCGTTTCAAACTTTCCTATAAACATATCATCCTGGAATCACTTACTTCCACTAAACAAGGTGAAAGCTAAATAAATAAATTAATCATACATGTTATACATTTACGAAGCACTTATAGGATTAGTATTGAAAATGGTTCATCGTATACTTCATGTACTATAATAATTCAATCCAAACTCATACATATATGTATATAAACATATATCTTTAACCGAATGATCATCAATATAACGATACTCACATATGATCAAGTAATTCATTAAATATTTAACATTTAGCATTTACAAATATCTTGACTACACATTAGCCTTTAACATTAAAATAATTTTGTAAATTCCATTCACATTTAGCCTGAAGAACTAGTAACTTGACTTGGATACTCGGGTAACTACATCACACAAGAGGCATCATAGATGCATAACAGGGGCACCGAAGTACAGACAGGGGCACAAATGTGCAAACAGGGGCACTGTAATGCGAACAGGGACACTGAAGTGTACAAGGGGCACCGAAGTACAAACAAGGGCACCAAAGTGCAAATCCCGTACAAGCGTGCATTCTAACCCTATTAGCATGCCAATCGTATCCTAATCGCTTACTACGTCCAAACGGGCACTTTAAGAAAATTATAACTTTCATGAATCAGAGGCACTTCCATATTTCTCAATACACATGCTGTAACAATTCATAATCATTCCAAAATCATATATATCATATTTCATAATTATTCAATAGTTTTCAAATAAATCCTTTCTCACCTTACATTCAGATATAATACTCCGATTTTCAATTCCCATATTAAACATCATATATATAAACATTCATAAATCAGCAGTAATATTATGCATATATATGTACAATTCTATACCTGCGAACTTACCTCGATAATTATAGCTGTAAAATGAAGTCGACGACTAATCTGACACATTAGTTTTTCCTCTATTTAGATTTGTTTGATTCGTTTTTGGATCTAAATAATAATGTTTCATTTAATTAAACCATTCAATAACTTAAAATAATTAATTTAATTTATAATTCATAATATTGGGAATTTTACAAAATTACCCCTAATATTTTAACATTTATGCAATTTAGTCCCTAAACCCTAGTGCTAGGGACAATAATCCTGTCGAGGGAAATGTGGAATATTTCAGACTTCTTACTGACATAATTGAGTTGGATTACTACGGAAAATGGAAAGTTGTCTTATTTCGAGGTGATTGGGCTGATGTTAATACTGCTCGTGGAATTAAGCAAGATCAATTTGGTTTTACAATGGTGAACTTCGCCCGATTGATTCACACAAGACAACAACTGATAGATGAGCCGTATGTATTCTCATATCAAGTCAAACAAGTTTTTTACTCAAAATATCCAACTGATGAGGGTTGGTACGTTGTACTTCGTAACATCCCTAGAGACTTGTTTGACATGGGCAGTGGAAGTAGAGATAACATCGACGACAGATCAGAAACTTTGCATTTTCCAGAACAAAACTTAAATGATAATATCCCTAGTACTAGTGCACAATTTCAATGGGTTCGTCAGGATACAGATGAAGATATTTACGAATAATGATGTAGTAAGATTTTACGATTATTTAATTATATGTAATATCATAATTTAATTCTTGGTCTTATTATATATTTCAACTATTTTATATGTGCTGTTATTGCTGTAATTAGTTATTAAGTTTTCAACTATTTTATGTGTATTGCAGATAAAGTGCCTAGAAGAAAAATTCTAAGGGGAAGCATTGTTCAAAATGATCCAAACTTGACAGAAACAAATAGTACTGAACAACAGACAGTAATTGGATCTTCGAATGTTCTGATTACAGCTGAGGATCCTACAGAAGTTCAAAGTAATTTTACATTTAATTTACATGCGTGTTGACTTATAATTGATTTATTTTTCAAATTCTTATATTATAATATACCATTTGTAGCTGAAAATAGTGGGATGCGCAGAGGTCAAGGACGTACGCTACTTAGAGAGTTATACGAGTTAGATCCAGTCGAGCGTGTCAAAGTTGGACGAAACAGTTTTGGTCAGCCTGTTGGATCAGAAGCTCGACTTTTAGCAGGATACATGGGCATTTTAGCACGAAATGCGAATATGTTGCCTATCAACTACAAGTCATGACATCAAATTCCCGATGCAACAAAAACCAAGCCCTCGATAATATTAAGGTAACTTAAGGTTAATGTCATCTGTAATGCTTGGGAAATAATTTCATTTATATTTACTTTATTAACTTGTGTTTTTTGTAGGTAAGGTTTGCTTTAGAGGTCTCGGATGCTTATGTAAATAAGGCATTGGGAAAAAGATGGAGAGACCATAAAAGTACTTTAAAGAAAGATTATTATAAGACAAAAACAACCCTCGAAGAGAAATTGCAAAATGTCCCGCCAGGTATGCTGAGGTACCAATGGGAAAATGCAGTTAGATTTTGGCATTCGAAGAAAGGCGATGTATGATGTAATTCCAAACTATTGTAATTATTTTGGTTTATAGTATTTACTATTTACGTACTAAAAATTTCATAACGTAGGATCGTGAACGAGTTGGAAAAAGCAGTAGGCAGAAACAAGAATTCACTCACACAGCCGGGTCGAGAAGTTTTGCATGTGTAGCTGAGGCGGAGGTATTTTTAATTTTTTAATATTGTCAAAT
Organism: Gossypium hirsutum; assembly: GCF_007990345.1. Lineage (NCBI taxonomy): Eukaryota > Viridiplantae > Streptophyta > Magnoliopsida > Malvales > Malvaceae > Gossypium > Gossypium hirsutum. Next base: position 19,136,487 of record NC_053439.1, on the reverse strand, counting down.
ATGTATAAATTTCCATTAAATAATATTTTTACTACTATATTGTATGAACTGTCGTCCGGTCAAAAAGTTGGACGCCTTCAACTTTTTGAAATTACACATAGGAAGAAAGATGGATCTGTTATGAATCTTGAAGCTGGTGAAATTATGGTACGTTTACTTAATACGATTTGACTTGTTTTAGTTATTTATAGTGTTTATTTTCTAATGGTTTAATTCATTGCTTGTAATGCGACTATTGTTATGTTGCATTTGTTTTTTTAATATATATTGCGTTCCTAACTATGTGATTTATTTTTTAGGAAAAACTAAAGGATAAAAAGGCGGAGTACGAAGCGATTGCTTCTAGTGATAGTTCTGTTCATCTTGAAGACATTGATAACCGGATTATTACTGAAGTTTTGGGTCCTGAAAGGTATGGTCGGGTTCGATTTCAAGGATCTTTTGTTAGCCCAACCCAATATTTTGGATCCAGCTCGCAGTAATACGTGGCTTCGGGGAGTCAGGCTCAAGCTGAAGTTCAGAGGTTAAAAGACCAGATGGCTCAGATGCAAGCAACCACAGTTGAGGTTCAAAGGAAATATGAAGAACTCCAGCTACAACTTAAAGTAGAGGCGGCAGCGAGGGAAGCAACAGCTGCAGCGAGGGAAGCAGAGGCTGTAGTGAGAGAAGCAGAGCAGAGCAGAAAGTACGACGAACTCCAGCAGCAGCTTCAGACTATGATGAAGATGTTTCAGTCGCAACTTCTACCGTCATAGTGTATTGCATAAATATTTTTATCATTTTAACTTTTTAACATTTTTGCAAAAATAATATGAATTCACTTTTATTTATTGATATTAATATTATTTTATTTGTTTAATTTGAAATATTATATAAATTTATTGCTTTTGGCTGGTTTAGATCTGGTTGCTTTTGATTTGTTGCTACAAGAGGGCTGAAAAAATAAAAAATTTTATATAAAAAATATTCCAAAAATACTGGCGTTTTTTATAAAAGCGTTGCTAAAGAACATTTCTTTTAGCGACGTTTGTGAATAAAATGTTGCTAAAGAACATGATCTTTAGTGGCGTTTTTTTTGAAGCGCCGCTAAAGAACATGATCTTTAGTGGCGTTTTTTTTGAAGCGCTGCTAAAGATCATGTTCTTTAGCGGCGTTTTTTATAAAGTGCCGTTAAAGAAGATGATCTTCAGCGGCGTCTTTTTCACAAGCGCCGCTGAAGATCATGTTCTTTAGCAGTGCTTCAAAAAAACGCCACTTAAGATCATGATCTTTAGTGGCGTTTATTTTTGTAAACACTGCAAACGTTAGCGACAGAAAATCGCCGCTAAAGAACATGACCTTTAGCGGCGTTTTTTTCCAAGCGCCGCTAAAGAACATGATCTTTAGTGGCGTTTATTTTTGTAAACGCTGCAAACGTTAGCGACATTTTCGTTAGCGGCCTTTTTTGCGGCGCTTGTGGAAGCGCCGCAAACATCTTTAGTAGCGGTAAAAAGCGCCACTAAAGGCCTAAAAAAACGCCTCTAAAAACCTGTTTTGGTGTAGTGCCTAGAGTTGTTATCTACAATGGTAGAAGGTTATGGAATTCAAATTTAGAGACGCACATCTTCCGATAATAAAATCTTGAGAGATTAATGAATGCTGGAAAAGAGAACTTTTAAATTGAGAGTACGAAATAAAATAATTCTTCTTTACATTTTAACACACCAATGAATTTATTAATCTAATTTTCTCATTATGTTCCATATTTTTTTATTGAATTAATTACATCAGGCATTCTTAAACTATGATCTTTATTCTAAATTAATTTTTAAACTTCATATCATTCTAATTGCATTCTCAAACTATCGATGTTATACCAATTTGGTCATTCCGTTGCTAAAATCATTAATTTAATTGTTAAATGATACATTAGCTATATGATATAAAAATGAAAATGTTAAGAAAAGTAAATATTATTAAAATGGATGTTGTAAAAATCTTGTTTTGATATTTTGGAAGCTTTTATAGATGTTTTATCGTTCACTCTCTCTTTTTCAATTTTACTTTATTTTTAATTTTTACTTTAAAAAGTTATGTTACAATGTCTTATTTTTAAAAAAATCATTTTAAATTTAGTTGTATAAAATTTTACTTGTCATTTAACGATTTTAATAATAAAAAAATTTTGATTCATATAATCTTAATAATTTAATATTTAATTGCAATAATTTAAAGTTTGAAAAATAATTCATAACGAAGGCATAATTTAAAAATGACTATAGCAATAAAATCTTTTTAATTTTCTTTCAACTCTTAGAAGCAAACCCTAAGAGCTTCTTCCTTACTATAGAGAGAAAGGCTGATGGCTGAAATGCATGTAGCTCCAAATTTAGATTGGATGTGATGAAAATATTGTTATCCATTTGATCTAACATTCATGATGCATGCAAAGGTGGGTCCTTAACTCCTACATAGATGTCATGACTGACTGTTGCTTGCACCCGATCCACTAATGACTCACTGTTGCATTTGATGCTAAGGAGATTACTTAATTTATTAACGCCACTAATTAATCCCCTGTCTTGCTTTCAGCTATGGTTGTTTTCACGCAACTTCTGTCTCGTCTTTTTAATTAAATTTTGTCATAGATTTTTGTGTTTTTTTTATAGTTTTGAAATTTAATTTCTATTTTTTTTATTTTCAAAAATTTAATTCTTTATTTTAATATTTTAAAATTTAAATCTAATCGCTTAATATTATTAAGTTAAATATATTAAAATATGTTTGTGTGGCATTTTAAAATAAAAAAATTACTCACACAATAGTCATGTAATAAATATATATGTTGTAATGAACTTAAAGATAACGAAATAATTTTAATAATATTAACAATTAAGACCTAAATTTTAAAATTTGAAAGATAAAAAACTAAATTCATAAAAATAAAAATATAATAACTAAATTTCAATTTTACGATTAGTACTGAACTTATGATTCTCTTGCATAATAAATTTCTTTCTTTTTTGTGAAACTAAAATTTTTTAGGCATTTTCAAATTTACTAGTTAGACATCCAACTAAATCTAGAATTGAACTAGATTGAATAGTATTATTTTCTCTATCTATAAAACTTGATTTAAAATATATCGAATTATTTATGACAACTAACAAGCATCTGTTAACGTGAAGTTGAATTTATAAAATTGAATTAAGATATTTTTATATAATTGGAGTTGATGAAAAAAATAAAATGTGGATCCTGAATTTTACTGCGGAAGCCTATTAAATACCACCTCCAAATACCATTTCATTTTCTTCATAAAATTTATACCGATCCTCGTGAGATGATTTCCCTCTGGTTACACATAAATTGAGCACTTGAGCTTACTCTTACTTGCAAAGAAAATGTTTGAAATGCGTGATTTATTTTGGAAAAAAACAATTTAACCAACCCTAAGAAGAAAATGAAGAAATGTTGGTTAAAAAATAAAGCAATCCCAATATTTAGGGGAATGGGATGGGGGGATTAAATATTTAACGTTTTACGCCTTGAGATAATCCGTCCAATAGTACTTTCAAAACAACCCCACTCAAGATCCAGTGGATAAGAACAAAACACATATTTCACTGTTTTGCACTCATTTTTCAACACATTTCTTTTTAATCCCTTCCTATTATTTTCTTTTTCTATATAAACACCCTTGCTTCTTGTTTGCTCCGCTCTTCTCCTTGTCATTTGTAAAATACACCTCTACTACTTCATTTGTTCCCCCGACCCCCCAACCCACCCCAGACTTCATTTGGATTAGGATCAAGTTTGATAACACAATGGAAGTTTTGCATTTCATTTTTGGTGTCTTTGGTGGGTTATCTTTCTTTTTTCTTTTTAAAAAACTGCCTTCCATCAAACTTTCTTATGAAACCGTATTCTCTGGTTTATGTTAATGTTTTTTTTTTATTATAGGGAATGCCACTGCTTTGTTCCTCTTCTTGGCTCCAACGTATGTAAAATAAAGCCACTGCTCTCACCTTCTCTGAAAACGAAAAAGAACAAAGCATAAGGAAAAAGATTAATCTTTTCTGTGTTTTTTATTCTTGCAACTTTAAATATAAAAACTCCATTCAAACAGGCTCTTCTTCATCAATGGAAGAACAAGTTTTCCTTTCTTTTTTCTCTCTCTGTATCTTATGTAATAAACAAAGACAAAAATTTCCCAGTTTTTGGTTTTCATAAATACGGTGGAAACAGAAAAAATCTTCTTGTTTCTTTCCCAAAGAAAGAAGAAAGCTTTGGCTTTTCTTAATGTAATTTTCTTAAATTTCTTCTCTTTTCCTTTTCAGCAAAAATGGCTACAATTTTTTTCCTTCTCTATACATTTTGGGAATGATGTATTGGTTTCACCTCTTTATTAATATTTTTGTCCAAAAACGGTAATTAGGAACAACTATGAAAGAAAAAAAAAAGATTGTGAGCTACCATTCAAAGATTAATTATGAAAATTTGTGTTATGTTTTAACATTTTGAAGGATAACATTTACGAGGATCATTAGGAGTAAGTCTACAGAGCAATTCTCGGGAATACCCTATGTCATGACCTTGCTCAACTGTCTCCTCTCTGCTTGGTGAGCCTTTCTCTTTCATTTTCAAGTTTCAACTACCCTAATTACCGTTTTACCCTTTTAATAAACTGTTCAAGATATACACTGATTTTAAGTTCAATTATATAAAAAAATTTATGTTGGCACAAATTAAAATGTTTGTTTTTAAAATCCATTCAATCTCTTGTAAAATAGTTTGTCTTTATTTTTCGTGGCTTGACATGAGCTCAATGGGATGGTCCGGTTCCAGACATAATGGTCCAAAATTTCTTTAGCTTATTCATATTATACTCTGCCCTGATTTTATCAAATGTTTAACTTTTCAAGAATTTATCGGATATTAACCTTTGGGCTTTCCCTTTTTATATATTTCTTTGATCCTCCTATTTCTAGATCACGTCAAATTGTTTCGCACTTGTATTTCTCAAGGAGACAAAAACAATGTCTAAAACAACAAATGCATGGACAACCAAACCTTGTTCAACTTGTTTTTTAATTTTGATCTCATTACCAAGAGAAGTTTTCTTTTCTTTTTCTTTTTCTTTTTCTTAAGAAAAAGAGTAGCTTTTATAGCAAAATCTTGATTTTTAACATATTCTGTAATTTATTTTTGGCAATTCCTTAGGTATGGGCTTCCCTTTGTATCAAAAAACAACCTTCTGGTTTCAACAATCAATGGCACTGGTGCAGGCATCGAGACCATTTATGTGCTCATCTTCATCTTCTACGCACCACAAACGGAGAAAGCTAGAATCCTTGGGCTCTTCGCTTGTGTACTCACCGTTTTCTCTGCTGTTGCCCTCATCTCCCTCTTTGCCCTCCATGGTAATGGCAGAAAACTCTTTTGTGGCCTTGCTGCTACCATTTTCTCCATTATCATGTATGCTTCACCTCTTTCAATCATGGTGAGCTCAACTTCTTCCTCACTTTTTTTTTTAAAAAAAACCCTTTTTTTGGGTTCTAAATTTGTTGCTTTTAATGTAATATAGAGGCTGGTGATCAAAACGAAGAGTGTGGAGTTCATGCCATTTTTCTTGTCACTGTTTGTGTTCCTGTGTGGTACTTCATGGTTTGTCTATGGCCTTCTTGGTCGTGATGCTTTTGTTGCTGTAAGTTCTTTCATCATCTTATTTTGTGTAGAAATTCTTGTTTTTACCATTCAAAAAGGCAATGCCTCCAATGCGAGTGTCTGTTGTGAAATAGCTGATATGGTTTGTGCAGATCCCCAATGGATTTGGGTGTGGGCTGGGGTTCATGCAGCTCATCCTTTACAGCATCTATCGCAACAACAAGCGCTCTGGAGAAGCAAAGAAGCCGACCGCCAATGGAACCGTTGAGATGGGAGCTGAGAAACCCCACCAAGAGAAGCCAACAAATGCCAAACTTCCTCATCTTGAACATGTTTAATCGGCCACTTTCTGGTGCTCTCACCTACAATGTTAAAATGTCCTTTAATTTTTCATTTACCCCATTGTAATGAAAAAAGCTTTAGCTTAGATGAATGAGTTGCATAAGAACACACAAGAAAATTGGTAAAAGAGGAGTCTCTTACGATGTATTTCGTCGGCTGGTTGTGACCAACTGGACTGTCAAAATTTTGACAATTTCCTTGTTTGAATCTGCCAACAAATATATATGAACTAGTTTTTTTATCGCACGGACACAATTGCATATCTCAATTAACATTCAGCGTAAATTATAGTAAATGCAACTAAACCATTAGTTAATTCACATTTTGTTCACTTAACTCCAAAAAGTTACAAAATGGTTATTAAATTATTTGAAAGGTTTTATTTAAGTCATTAGGTATTAAAATCAATATTGTATGGCTTTCTCTATTCATGCCGCCTTCAGCAATCAAAAGCTCTTCTTCCCTTTTCTTCTACAGTTTGAGTTTTTTTTTCATAAAATAACTTTAAACGTCATGAATTTACGAGCTAAAGTTTAAACATTTTTTCGTTGATATCCAATACTTACTATCAGATTGACTTAGATCTGATGTATTTTTCTATTCGTTAATGGATATTGATCCACTGTATTGGTCATCAAATCGTTCCTTGGAGCTCGCTAGCCGAACCTTTTTTTTAAAAAAAAAACCTTAACAACCCAATGTCTTAAATAAATACTTTCAAATTGTTCAGTGACTTAAATAAAAAGTTCTAAATAGTTTAGTGATCATTTTATAACCTTTTAATGTTAAGTGATTAAAATATAAACTTACTAATAGTTTAGTGACATTGAGTGTAATTTACCGTAAATCTATTATATTTAATTTTCAAATATTTATTACAAAATTTGTAACATTTTAAAGAAGATTGTGATCGAGAAAATAAAAATAATATAATATAAATATTTAACTTTTAGAAACTATATAGTTTATAATATACTCAATATAAGTTAAGAATAAAAAATTAATATTTTAAATAAACTTGAATTTACAATATATTCAAAGTAAAACAGTCATATACTTTTAAACAATTTTAAAGAAAAAAACAAAAGTTTATTAGTTAAAATATTTTATAAAATTATAAAATTAATTTAAAATTAATAAAATTTTATAGTAATTTTTTAAAAATGAGCTTTAGATTTACTAATGTTGTTCATTTATTGATTATAAAACATTATATAATCATGTTTAATTTATTTTCGTGTGATTATGAATGTATAATTTTAAATAAGGTTTTGTACATATTAAATTTCAATACAACAATGTTAAAATAGTATTAATATTTATTATTTGTTCTAATTAACGTTACGTATTAAAAAACTACTTAATTAATTTATTAAAATAAAAAATGTATTTTTAATATGTATTACTTAAATTTTAATTTAATTTATACGTGATATAAAGTAAATGTAGTTTTATATATATTAGTTAAAATTTTAATGTTTAGTTAAAATTACAAAATATAGTTTTTTTTAATATTTATTTGTTAAACATTTTAATATAATAATAAAATTTCTCAATTAATTAATTAAAGTTCGTACTAACATCATAAATATTAAAATGTTTATTTTAATTTCATAAAAGTAATATTTTATAAAAGAAATTATTTGATATATTGTCGGTAGAGTTTTTAGACTATACAAGTAGAGTTACGAGGTAGACTAATGTCTTTTAAGAGTATAATAACATATTAAAAATAATTAATTACAAAAATACTTATCAATTTTTCAAAATTACTTGCGAAATAAAAAAATTTATATTACCTATATATCAAATATTAACACATTTTATAAATAAAATAAGATGAAAAGATATCTAGATATCTTCTTTCCTTAAAACTATGCTCATCTTTCTTAGTTATCTTTTACTCAAATTTTATAAATTTGGAAATTCTAATTCAATTTTCCTTTTTAACTCTAACCACTTAACTTTCTCTTTATCAATTTATTCTTCCTAAATATCAGAATATGAAACAAAAAATTAATCTTAAGCAATTGAATATGTTTCCAATTTGAATATAATAAAAGTATCAAACCATGGTAAGAATCAAGATAATAAAATTCTTCTCCCGTAAAATGGATGCCTTTTCAGTATTAAAATTGAAAATTTTTGGTGGTGTTATTGATTTTTCTTGTCTTTGGCTTATCTAATGCGGTGAGAAACCAACTAGTTAAAATAATGCACTCTGATTTGTCTATAGCAACTGTCGGTTTTTCGCGCTTAGGTGATATCGATTCATTCTGTCAAATCCTTTCTCCACCAACATGATAATGATAATAAAATTACTAAACTATTTTGTTAGTCACCTTAATTAGGAAGTTGTTTCTAGTTTGATTACTCTAATTCTTTTTGTTAATTTGGTCACTTAAAAAAAAGAAAATGATTAAATTTATAATATTCCTTACTCGATCCAATAACATATTTGAGCAAAAGATGTCACATAAAAAAATTTAAATTTTTTTATAACATTCAAACACTTAATTTATTATTCTTGGACTCAATTTCAACCTTTAAAATTCAATTTCGTATTTTATATCAATATGTATATACACCATTCGAACTTATTTCATAACTTTAAAATTCAAATTTTTATTCCCACTAACTCATCATAAATTAATATAACACAACTTAAACAAATATTCCAAATCACATACAAATCACAACCATTCTTATTTAATTTCATACATAAGTATTAATCAAATAATTCATGGAATCAAGTATATAATTATTAGGCTTAATGGTTTAAAAGGCCCTCGAACTTTTTTGCAAAAATCAAATAAGCCCTTGTGACCTTTTTGCACCCAATTGAACCCCTGAACTAACAAAACTGGATAAATAGGCCCTTTTACTAACATTGATCATTACAACGTTGACATGACCGTTAATTGCACTAACATGGCACTCCATGCCACACCAGCTACCACATTAGCAAAAAAAAACAAAGAATATTTAATTTTTTACTGAAATGAACGTAGACATATGGTTATCCAAGTCCATTTGTTTCAAAGCTTAATTTTTAAAAAAATAAAAAATATATATTTTTTAAAATTTTATATTTTTTAAAATATTATTGAAATTGTTAAAAATATTAAACAATGTTCAAAAAATAAAAAAAATAAAAACCATTTAAAAGTTAAGTCCATAATGAATCTAGACACACTGTTGTCCAGATTCATTCAAAAAGATTTTTCTAAATTATATAAAATTTAAAAAATATTAAAAATTAATTTCCTCTAAAAATTTGATATTTGTATCAATGTTTAAATTCTATAGGTACCTTTTAGGAATTGATATGTGTATAAATGTTTTAATTCTATTGGTATATTTTAAGATGTATAAAAAACATATATTTTATAAAACAAATAAATATAAATATAAATATAAATATATTTTAAGATGTAATTTTTTAATGTATGAATATATACAATTAAACAAGTGTATCAATTATTTTATAGCTAAAACTTTTTAAATACTTGGATAGATATTCGTAGGTTTTAAAAAAAAAGTACACATACGATTAGTAATTTAAAATTATTTATATTTATTTTATAAAATATTTTTATACATCCTAAAAGATACGAATAAAATTAAAATACTGATACACATATCAAATTTTTAAATAAAATTAATATTTAATACACTCCCTTATTAAATATACTCATTAAGAACAAACTAAATGAAAACAACTATAATGAATGGAAAAGGAACTTGATGGTTGTCATAAGCTGTGAGAAATTTAAGATAGTCCTTGATGATAAATGTCCTCCTGCTACTCAAGCTGAGGCTAGAAAATGCTGGGAGGAGTATGATGAGATAGCTCATTGCTATATGTAGGCAAGCGTGACCAACAAACTTTACAAGCAACTGGAGAGCTGTAAGATGATTTGACATGATTTACACTATTATTTATATCCATTTTCATGTAATTTGAGCATGTTTAATAGATAAATTAAGTCATTTTAGTGTTTATTTATTATTTCTTAGTTGAAGTAGTATTTTATACTTTTTCATTGTTTTTTATAATAATTTGATACTTAAATAAGGTTATGTGTTTATGTAAAGTGATTTAGGAGCTAAAGATGCAATATCAAACTTAAAATGTAGCAAAGTCGCGACAACAAAGCATGGAAATCACGACATCAAAGATCGAGCTGAAAATAGTCTTAGGAATGGCATTGGAGTGAATGTCGGAACATCGAGCTATGGAAGTCGTGACACCAAACTTCGAAATAAAGAAAATGCTACAAATAGTATGTGATGTCACGACGAGTAAGAACTCCACATCACGACATCGTAACGATTTCCTAAATGTGGAAGTTGGGTTTTACATAGGTAGGGTCTTTTTTTGGGTTTAAAGCCCTAATTGCTATACTAATTAGAAGGGCATCTTAGTAATTTTTGCTTATACAACTCACTTTTTAACCACAATAAATAGGGTTGCAAACAATTTTTCATACCATTGATTTCAATTTTCTTTTATGTTTTCTTAATGGAAAGATTTTTTCTTTTTAAAGTTGAGACAATTACAAGCGGAGATTGTTCCAGAACAGCACTGTTACATCGATTAAACTCATAAGCATTCTCTTCCCTATTCTATTTATTCGTATCTCTACCGTTAATTTGATTAATTGATTGTTTGTATGAGTAGTACAATAAATTTATGTTTTATCTATATTTTGCATGATTTAGTTGCTTAACTAATTAATCGATTAAGTAATTATTTATCTAAAAATTGGATTTTTTTTCAAGTCTTCCAAAAAACTTAGTATACTACGATTGACGACCCTAGTAAAATATCGTTGACACTAGGAATAGGAAATTCCATTAGGCTAGTTTAGGTTAGTTTAATTTAATTAGTTTTATTGCTATCTTATTTCTTAACTAGCACCACTAATTTGTAAATTGATTAGATTAATAATTATTTTTGGGTAATTAATTTACTAATGGTTTTCTCCAATATAGCAATCCCTTGGGTACGATTGGCCGACCACCTAACGTGGTGGCAATTTTAGTACAATTTGACAATTAGGAAGCTTGTTTTCTAGTCATTTTATAATTAATTATCACATTTTCAGCTTTCATAATTTAGGTTTAATTATTTGTGAAATAAGCATTTTTACGCAATACTTAATGTTAGTTGACCTATTAGGCTAATTTGAGCTTTAGGTAGCTTTAATTGGTTTAATTGAATGTGCAAGATATTTGTTTGGTAGCCTGACAGCCTTAAAAATGACACCCAAGTGTAGCACAACGCCCAACGCAGAAGTCTGGAAGAGTCTGCCTTGTTCCTTCTCAAGGTCCCGATAACCCTTGATTCCTTAAAACAAGGCAGCATATTCGTAAGTCCATAATGAACTTAGTGAGATTCTGAGCAATTGTGCACGGTAAAGACTTTATAATTTTAGGGAAAAAAGAGTAAAGGTACTAAATTTAGACTCACTGTACATCGTTGGGTACTTCACGGATTTGCTGGCGTGGTCGAAGCCTTGCCTTTTCTGAGTTTTTCCATTGGTTGACCTACCCATTGATTCAATTGCAACTATGCTATTCTAAGTAACAATTCCTTATGGAACTTGATCCTGTCCTACTTCATCTCAGATTCCCACTTTGCCTTTCCTGTTTCTTTTGGCCTTATTAAAATAATCACATATGTGCGTATACAATTCAGTTACTACTCTTTCTACTGGCAAACTTGAAATCATCTTTGCCCTATCGATGGATCCTACCCTGATCCATTCATTCCACACTAACTATATGTATGATTACCATTTTACCTTGTCAACTATCTTCTTTTGACTTAGCCCATGCATAGACCCTTCCTCAAGGAATACCTAGTTCTGACATCTTCACTGGTAGTATCGAATATGAGATTTGGCTAATTGATAAACACCTTATTTCTTGCAGACTTGTACTCCGTAGGATCTTCTTGAAATGTAGCCTCCCTAACTCGACCTAGACGTTATGATTGAATTCTGAAATCTACATTGACCACTGAAATGGCCTAATTAAACTTTCTTATTTTAAACGTACTTTTAAACCATTTGCTTATCCATTCAAAACTATTGAAAAAAATGTTCACTTAATTTTTGAAAAACTATGTTAATTTCATAAATTGATTGATTTTAGTATTGCATTTGGAAAGATCAATTATTTTGAAAACCAAGTTGAATTTTTATTAAAAACTTACTTTCATTATTGTAGCAAAAAAGAGTTATATTAATAGATTTTTGTTAAAAACTAAGTGTCATGCATAACCATTTCAAATACCAATTTTAACAATTTTAAAAATTTAATGTCATGTAATCAAAATAATCCCGAAATAAAACCCAGGCCACAGTCCAGATAAAAATTATTACAGTCCCAAAACAAATATTAAAAATAAGTTTAAAATACTTAAAATGTAAAAACATCTGAGTTGCTCCTCCAATAGTCTTGTCCAAGTCCTAACCTCAAGGATTATTTGAAAATAAATCAGTATACTAAAGAGTAAACTAAGAAGTTTAGTGTGAGTCATAACTCAAGTAATTAATATAAGAAAGTAAAGTAACATTTCAAGGCAGTAACTAAACAAAGAATTAAAATAATACAAATTCACAGTTTCAATATGCATGAACATGTCAATGCAATATTTTCAGAGAAGTTCCTACCCAACTCTGATACACACCACAGTAAGAGTTCCCCAGAACTCATCCATCCAATAACACCAATTTGTGGTCAACCACTAGTAATTGCTTATATACTACTAGAAATATGTGGACAAGCCACCAGTATTGTAGTAAAGTTGCCAGAAATATGTGGACAATGTAATAGCCCGCCCGACGGGTAATGTATCAAGTTACTGTTTGGTGTATAGTTGTTCATGCTAAGATTAGAAAGTGAGTAAATTAGTAGAATATTTTTTTGGCTGTGTGTTTGGCGTATTCTTTGAGATTTTCCATTTGGCAGACTCTTTTGTTAAGTATCCACCAACCCCAGATGTTTGCGTGAACTCGTTAGTTCGCAACTAGATAAGTTTGCCATTGTGGTTAGTATATGTTATGGTGACGTGGTAAAAGACATTAGAGTTTAGTTGAGACCTAGTTAGAACAGAACTAGAATACTTTAAATGATTTGATACTTAATTAATAGGTCTTGAATTTCTAGAGTGATTGTGGGATCCTTTGTGTAACACCCCTAATCCGTATCCATCGCCGGAATAGGGTTACAGAGCATTACCGTAAAAATACAACTTTAAAACATACATCTCATGCATCAACATAGACATAGCATAAATCGTTCACTTACAAACATATCATCCCTTAATCGAGCCTTCGAGGCCTTAAAATCACTTTAGAACCAATTCGGGACTAAATTGGAAACATTTGGAAAGTTTATGAAAAAGTTATAAAATTTGAACTGCAGGGGTCACACAGCTGTGTGGCCAGGCCATGTGACTCACAAGACCATTTACTTAGCATGAGCTTAAATAACATTATCAATTCATGAAATGGTGTGTTTATTCATGACATAGGTAAATTAATCCATAGCATAAGTAAATTTCTCACATATGAGTGTGTCCTTTAACTCATTAATCCTTTTATATCATCATATTACATCTAAATTATGAACTTTCCATTTCATTACCTTTTTTTACCCTTATCATTTGCATATTACAAGACATAAGCATAAACATCAACCAATTACTATAACACCCCAAACCCAGTCTAAACGTTATGACCGAATCTGGCGATGTCACATTGTAACACCCCTTACCCGTATTCGACGCCGGAATAGGGTACGAGGCATTACTAGAAGATATACATTTGCATACGTATTAAACTGAGTTACAAAATTTCATCTGAATTAAAACTTTCAAATTATTAACGTGATTTTATAATTCTTTACAACATATCCTCGAAATATTATATTCATAACAAATAGGGCCTACGAGACTCGATATTTACTCATGTAAATCAAAGCTTCATTTTCATTTCATTCAATTCACAATTTCTCATGTTCACAATTCAAATCAATTTCTCAATCCAATATATATATTTTAATCATCTAAGAATATAATTCAAGTTACACGAACTTACCAAGCTAAATTGCAGAAATACCAAAATTTAGGGACATTTTGGTAATTTTCTATTTTCCTTGAATTTCCACCCAATCTTGATATAAATTAATATTTCATTCAATTTTTTAATTTAAATAATAAAACAATTCATTTCATGCAATTTGGTCACTTTTTGACATTTTTACAAATTTACCCTTAAAATATTACTTTTATTCAATTTAGTCCCTGAACCTAAAACATGCAAATTAGCCATTTTTAATGAAAACTTATGCTAGTTGAATAATCATATATTTTCCTCCTCCTCTCCATTCCACATCCTTAATGTATATAACATGCTTATATGTAACATTATCTATAATTTCACTATTTATTTCTTTGTTCATTCAAAGCTGTCCACTTGAGTCATTGTCACAATATTATTTTTATATTGAGCTATATAACTCTGAATTGAGATCCGTTAATTTTATCTGAAACTAGACTCACATATCTTCTTACTATAAAATTTTCAGAATTTTTGGTTTAGCCAATAAGTACATTTTATTCTTTAAAGTCATCTATGTTCTGTTATATGACAGTTCCTACTAGAGGTGCTCATGGGCCGGGCCCATAAAAAATTTCGGATTGGGTCCTAGGCCCGGGCCTAGCCCGACCCGAAATATGGGCCTAAGATTTTGCCCAGGCCCAGCCCGGGAAAAAAATCATAAGCCCAGGCCCAGCCCGACTCGGCCCATTTATATTTTAAAAATTTGAAAAAAATTAAAAAAAGTATTTTAAAAATATTTTAAAATATTTTAAAATTAAAAAATTTTTTAAAAAAAGTATTTTAAAAATATTTTAAAATTTAAAAAAAGTATTTTAAAAATATTTTAAAATTAAAAAAATTAAAAAATTAAAAAAAGTATGTAAAAATATTTTAAAATTTTAAAAAATAAATATATTTATTATATCGGGCCGGGCCTGGGCCGAAAAAGTGGTGCCCGAGGCCCGACCCATTTTCTAAACAGTCCTCGTTTTTTTGTCCAAGCCCATATTTCGGGCCTATATTTTTACCCAAACCCTTCCATATTTCGGGCGGGCCGTCTGGCCGGGCTGGGCCGCCCGGCCCATGAGCACCTCTAGTTCCTACCCTTCTTCACTAAAAATTAATTATCTCCTTGTATAGGATTCGGATGATGTTCCCGTTTGTTTCTCTTGAAAATATACTCATTCAGGATTTTAAACATATAAATTTAAGCCCATAATTATTTTTTTCCAATTCTTGATAATTTTCCAAAGTCAGAATAGGGGAACCCGAATTCATTCTGACCTTGTCTTACATAATTTATTATATCTCATGATTTACAATTCCATTACTTACACTGTTTCTCTAGACTTAATAAGATTTAATTCATCTTTTTTTCATCCTCTAATTTGATATCCATACTTTATGGTGATTTTTTGAAGTTAGCCTACTGCTGCTGTCCAAAACTGTTTTAGTGCAAAATGTTGATTACTAAGTTTATAACTTCCTTATTCATTTTCCCTATAATATTTTCCATCACTTTCTCTTATTTACCTTCACTAATATATCAAGAACATAATGCTTTATTTAAGAAAACTCTACTGTAACATCATTTCTATGCTTTTTCAATAATAATAAACTTCAAAATATATTGAAATCTTGATGTTCTTACCTTGTCCTATTGATTTCAATCTTTAACTTGATTTTCTCTCTCCTCCAGCTTTTATTTCTTGAATCTAACTTGATATTCAAGCTCCCCATTGTCACCCTGTTATCTTTCTCTCTTGATGGATATGAAAATTCTTTTGATTTCTAAGTGAAAATGGTGAATTTTTGGTGAAAGGACCAAATTGTAAAGAAAAGAAAGTTTATTTCTTTCTTTTCTCTTCATATGTTGGATGCATGGGAAGAAGATGAAGATTCTTCATCTTTCCTTCCATATATATACTAAATAGAATAATAATAAAATAATAAAATATCATTTAAAAATCAAATTAAAATATTAATAAACTAATATTTATTTAATTAATTAATCTAAAATATCACCAACATCATCATTGCCTTCTAGATTTTTCTCTCTTCTAATTGACCAGTTTGCCCTTTATAATCTTTAAAAATTCCATCCTTGAGTCATCACTTAATTTGGTAAAATTATAATTTAGTCCCTCAAAATTCTTCACCTTTTCAATTTGGTCCTAATTCATCCATTTTCCTTAGTTTCTAGATTATTCCACCCTTAAAATATTTACACTATTGGTCCTTCAACTTTTTTGTATTTACATTTTAATCCCTCAAATTTCGAGTATTTACTCTTGGGCAACAAAACTTTTCTCACTTTGCGATTTAATCCTTTCTTGAATTAATATGTCATAATATAATTCCCAATGTTTTCATAACTCAAAATTTCCCTTTTTGTCACTTTATTTCCTTATTTTACTATCAAGGATACCTACTTTCTTACTGTAGTAATTTTCAGGATATTACAATTACACAAACTTGACACAAGCCTAAATATCATTATCAATACAAAAGTTAGTGCATTTATACATAACTCTTTTGAGATCAACCACATGATAAGTCATTTCATAAGAACATATATCTTTTGATTCATACAACCCTTTTCATGCACATAAGCATATTTCCATTTGGACACTTACCATTTCGATGTATATCATTAAGATTAAGCATGATGTAACCCAACCATAAGCTTGACACAAGCTTAAGCATCATCAATAACACATGTTAGTGCATCAACTCATAATTCACTTGAATTAACATAAGGTAAGTCATTGTACATGAACAACATCACTTGAAATCATCATTTTCATGAGCATAGATATACTTTCATTGAACATTTCCTTTTCAATATTTTTCATAGATTCATGACATAAGTCATTTGAACATTTACCATTCCTTTCCTTTCATGCCTGTTGAACCATTTAGAATAACATCGGGTATGCAGGAAAGCTTACACAAAGTGTCTTTTCCTTTACATTGTTGCTCACTCGAGTCATAAAATGGGTGTGCTCACATAAGCTAACGGTCGAAATATAAGCTACACGATGTTGGTCACACAAGCTGTGGAGTATTCGAAACAAATGCCGGACCTCAGCCATTAGTAGGACATTCAAGACTAACACCCGAAATATAGTAACCCTAATGACATGTCATTTGTATATTATATATTCCTAAGGTTCAAACGGGGCTCGATAATCGTGAATTCATCATAGCATTGATTTATTTGACATATTGAATCTTTTACATCAAAACAACATAATAATTATTCAATCCAAGCAACATTAAAGCAATTATAGTTTATACGAACTTACCTGGCTAATAGCAAAGACAAGGTACATGGGCTATTTGGTAATTTTCTCTTCTCCTAGATTTTCCACTCGTTCTTGATCTAAATTAATAATTTCATTCAATTAATTTAGACAGTAAAACCAATTCATTTTATGCAATTTAGTCCTTTTTAATGTTTTTACAAAATTACCCTCAACTTTTCATTTTTATTCAATTTAGTCCCTATGTGCTAATCATGCAAATAAACCAATTTTATTGAAAATTCATACCAGCCGAATGTTACTAGCATCCATTACAGCCTACGTTTTTAACAATTTCACACCAAGTCCTTGAATTATTATTACTTTAGCAATTTAATCCCTAAAAATTTAAATCATTAAAATTTACTTAACAAAATACCTATAAATAACAAATAGTACTTCAAATTGATCATTTAACATCTAAAATCACAAAATTTCATCAATGGCAACATTCAAAATCTTTAACAGTTTCAAAAACGAAGGTACGAGCTAGCTAGACCTAGTTGCAACGATATCAAAAACATAAAAATTACGAGAAACAAATAGCTTAAGGGCTACATGCAAAGAAACTTTGTTAGCCAAAACTTCAAAACCTCCTATGGTGGTTCGGTGATGAACAAAACAATTGGTGAAAAGAACATTATGTTTTCTTTTTTTTTAACCTTTTATTCTTTATTTTTAATAATGATATAATAGATAAAACATATTTAACTAAAGGAAATTAAAGCTTTAACCTTCCACCAACTTAAAAATGGTTAATTTATCCACTAAGGCCATCCAATTATGTTTCTTTAATCAATTAACACTTTTAAACTATTAGCAATTGACTTTTTCAACTATTATGATTTAGTCCTTTTTGCTTAATTAACTATCTAAACATTAAAAATTCTTAACGAAAATTTAATAAAACCTTAATAACATTTTGTAAATATTTACAAAAAATTTACGGCTCGGTTTATAGAAACAAGGTCTCGGTACCTCATTTTCTAAAACTACTTGACTTTAGGGTCTTACCACTTGAACCTAAATGTTCATTCGAACAGAATAAATTGCCAATTCAAAATTGATTTAAAATACCATATTTGACTCGTAAATATTATATAATAATATTTACGAACTTACTCATCGAATTTGTGGCCTCGAAACCATTATTTTCGACACCACTAAAAAATGGGTTGTTACTTATGACCTTTCACTAAGTTTTGTTCCTATGCGTCTCTACTATATAAGGATATTAGAATAGCTAGTTTGCACGTTTTGCTTCTACTATTTCTTCTTCTTCTTCTTTTGTTTCTTCTTCCTTACATTTCTGCTGAAGCTTTAGAAATCCTAAGTTAGCATCTTTAGCGAGGTGTTTCCAATATTTAACTAACTCCATTGTTAGCACCAAATTACTGCTCTAGAAGCTAACAAAGGTCAAAGCAACAAGTGTAAAGGACGTGATGAGTAGGTTATTGTATTAGACATTCTAGTGAGTTCCTTCTCATTCAATATGTTGTAAATTCTATTATTCTATGAGTTGTGCAAAGTAAATGTTCTTTCTCAACAACATAAGTGTGGTGTTTGGTCTCATGGTGTTCAATTAGTATTATCAGTGTGGGTATGGCCTGTTTATGTTTTGATGTGTAACACCCTCCTTACTACACAAGCCAGTACCACCAACATGTGATATGTGATACGTGAGATGAGATGATGAAGAAAGGGAATATGTGTGTGATGCCTCTGGTAGGGTAGCTATATTGCAAATCGGACTGACAAATCATGAGAAAACATAGACGACTGAACAAACATTATATGAGGAGTTAATGGGTGTGTGTATTTGAATACAACTAAACGGTATGATTCTAACTTTGAATTCTGGGTACGAGGCTAGCATAAGGATGGGTTGTATATAAGTTATGTTTAAGTTGGTTGAGTGTAATCGCCTATGTTTCGTGATAAGTTGGCATATTAGGTTTGTTTGTATTCTTTGAATGCCATTGGGCGTATTATGATCATTGTGTTTGAACCCTCTGAAATGTTGAGTATACTTATGTTATTAAAGCTAGTTTATCAGTAGTATCTATAGCACCCCATTTCTGACCCTTAAGGAGGATCTAGGAATGGTGAGTTACAGCCTTAAAGTCTTTTCCTTTCGAGAATGTAATTGGTAGAACCTCAGGTTTGCAAAAATAAATAGGAATTTGCTATAGTGATAATATATAAAAAAATTTAAGCTTAATGGCCCAAACACTTTAAAACATAAAAGTTCATTGTAAATATTTAAGGAGAGAGCACAGTTTGACGAATACAACTTTTAGTTACAAAATAATGTTCGTCCAATTTCAAGCCTTAATGCCACCCTCATTTGTCATGCATAATACAAAATCATTATAAGCTTCACACAGTATGTATCCTCTAGCATAGTCATTGAGGGTTCTTTTACATCTTTGGTGGTCCAGAGAAAGGAAGAGAAATAAGGTAAGTTCATAGAACTTAGTGAGTTCCAAAGTGAACATTATAATATCTATACGTCACACAAATAAAAGGAATTTTCCCAACTCAGTGGGACATACAGTTTGCCCATTAGCGAAGACACCACACAAACTAACTTCATATAGCTTGCCTATTGGCGAATACTAAACTTACACAAAAATTAACAGAAGATGACTCATTTTGGCACGTACACTACGCCCATGCATTCACGCAAACAACCTTCATTGTGCTAGCCAAAAACCTTAGTCTGTGTTCAGAGATTGTAACGTTCATTTGTTTGTTCCTTCCTTTTTTTCTCTGTTATGTTTTGGAAATCTAGTATGCATTACACTTGCCTTACTAGAGGCTACATAAAATCATTCATGTATTGTGATATGCCAGTTCAATGCTCTTTGTAATGAAGGCAACGCTATAAATTCACTTATTATGTTCTGCCCATATAGTTCCTTTTTTCGAGTAAAGTGGGTAATGACTCAGGACAAAGTAAGGCCCTTTCTTTTCATACACAAACATAAAAAGCCATACTTTTCACTAGACAGGTAACTTACCTTGAACCAGACATGTACAACACACACATGGGGTATGAAGGAACTCACTAGAAAATGCAATAGAGACTAAACAATAGCTCCCTTACCCTTGTCTCTAGAGCTTTCGAGAGTTTCTTGAGCTATAACATAAATAGTTAACTCATCAGATCATGTTTTTTAGAAGAACTAAACAAGTGTTCAAGAACACTTAATCAGGAAAAAAGAATCTTGAAGTTTCCTTCCCTTAATCTTTAGTCTATCCTTGAAGCATGAAACCCTAGGGTATGTAAATAATTAAGAAAACAAGTAGAGTTTCATTGTTATATACTAGGTTTCACAATGGTGAAGTTAGTTGATTACATGAACTTTAATCCTTCAAATAGACCTTGTCTCTAACGCTTTCCCGAAAAACATAGAGACAATTGCCGAAAGGAACTATGAATAACTAGAGAAAGTATAAAACTTCTTTAGGAAACTAAGGTTGGCTTTTTATTGGTTTACATGAAAGGAAAACTTAGTGGACAAGCTTATTTCCCTCCACTACCCTTCCTTCGGTACTCTTGATTAATAGTTTCCTCTCTCATCTTAAATGCATGCATTTCATTTTTAGAAACTTTGTCTAATCCTTACTAGTCTTCTTTAGGCCAACTAAATAGTTTAATCAAAGGATAAGATAATTACATATTTATTGTTCATATAAAACTAGGGGTTTAATAATAGGACTCACTGTTTTCATCTATCTGTTTGGGCGACGTATACTGTATCAAAGAGTCCGCCAAACCTCTTAGCTGGCCTTAATCAGGGCATCACCCAATGGAGCATTTGCAGACCTTAAGTACTTTAATAAATTTCTAACCTTTCCTTACTCGGGGGTCACACTATAAGCCTTAGTTTAATTAATAATTCTCGAGTACTACACTTCGTCGAGCGGGATGTTACAATTCTCCCCGGCTTAGGAAATTTTGTCCCCAAAATTCCAACCTAGAAACAATTGTGGATACTGTTATTTCATTACGCTCTCCCTTTCCTAAACGGCTTCCTCAATGTTATGATTTCTTCGTAGTACCTTAATTAATGGAATTCTCTTATTCCTCAGCTCTTTAACTTCATTGGGCAAAATTTGGACTGGTTCTTCCTCATAAAATAGGTTTGGTTCAATCTCAAGCTCTTTAGTTTGTACCACATGTTCAGGGTTGGATCTATACCTTCACAACATTGATACGTGGAAGACGTTATGAATCTTTGATAGTTTAGGAGAAAAAGCCAATTTATATGCCACCAAACCACATCTTTCTAGAATTTCAGAAGGTCCCACAAATCTTAGGCTTAGCTTTCCTTTCTGGCCAAATCGTATAATCCTCTTCCAATGTGATACCTTCAAGAACACTTTGTCTCTCACCACGAAGGAGATCTCTTTCCTCTTTAAATCTGCATAGGACTTTTGTCGATCCTGAGCTGCCTTTAAGTGGTTATGAATGACTAGCAACCTTTTCTTGAGTTTCACGCATTAAGTCTGGTCCCATAAATTTTCTTTCGTTTAACTCTGTCCAACAAGTAGGTGTTCTAAATCTTCTACCATATATGACTTCGAAAGGAGACATCTTTAAACTGGTGTGGTAGCTGTTGTTGTTGGCGAATTCAATTAAAGGACATACCATTCCCAATTTATCCCAAAATTGATCCCACAACAACGCATCATATCTTCTAAAACATGAATTACTCTCTCAGATTGGCCATCAATCTGATGGTGAAATGTAGTGCTAAATTTCAACTTGGTTCCTAGTGATTGCTATAATTGTTGCTAGAACCTAGAGGTAAATTTGAGATCCCTATCATATACAATGGATGATGGCACTCCATGATGACACATCGCTTCAGTAATATATAGTTCAACTAGCCTTTCTAAAGAATATGTGGTATCTACAGGCAAAAAGTGCATTGATTTTATTAGCCTATCTACCAACACCTAAATAAAGTTCTTCTTGGAAGGACTGAGGGGCCATCTAGATACAAAGCCAATGGTGATTCTGTCCCATTTACATTCGAGGATTTCCAGTAGATACAATCTTCGTGATGGAACTTGATACTTCGCTTTCACTCTTTGGTAGGTTAGGCATGTAGAAAAGTATTATGAGATCTCCTTATTTATTCTAGGCCACCAGTGAGATTCCTTCAAGTCTCTATACATCTTAATGTCACCAAGGTGAAGTGAAAAAGGCCTTTGGTGAGCTTCTCTTAATAATTCCTTTCTCAATTCATTCCCTACTGGTACAAACACTCGATTTCTAAATCTGAGTTCACCCTCTTTACCGATACAAAAGTGCACTACTTTCCCTGAGAGCATCTTTTGTTTGAATCGTTTGCATTGGATATTTTTATTCTTTTCTCCCAAAATTTGAGAGAGATGAGTTGGTTTCACAGCCATCTCCACCAACAATGCTCCATTATTGGTCAAAGTCGTTTTAGCTTGCAGAGAAATCAAGTGTAACCTCCCAAACCCGACCTAGACTTTATGGATAGATTGAGAAGGCTACATTAGCCACTAAAATGGTTAAGCTACTTTAGAATACCTTAAATAAACTCATTTTAGAGAAAACCGTAGTTGTGCTTTAAGTTAGCTTAAAAGCATTCATTCATTAGGTCGTGTATACTTAGGATTCATTTATTGTTGATGGTGTTGTTTTAGAAAAACCATTTGCTTGTCGTTCTTCTTCAAAATAACTAAATTTTAAACTAATACAACGAAAAAACCATTTTTCAAGTCATTTTGAAAACTTAGTTGCCTTATCAGATTATTTTTCAAAAACCGTTCTTTTGCAATGCAGCGAAAATTAGGGAACAATTTCAAATTTTACATAAGCCCGATATCATGCATTATCCAGTTATTATGCTTGAGTAATCCATGCATGGAAAAATCTCAGAAGAAAAGTTACCAAGCCACAAACCAGAAGACATTAAAAATTACAAACCAAAACCAATACAAACAGATTAATAGTTTATAAAAAATAATCTGAGGTCCAAGGTCATTCTCCGAATGCTGAGTCTGGTCCTAAATTCGAGGTTTACCTAAAAAGTTAAACACTATTGGGGGGTGAGCTTATGAAAAGCTTAGTGTGAGTCAAACAATTATTTAAACAGGCAAAAACATCAAATACAGTGAAACATATTAGCCTTAACAAAAGAAAATAGAACCATCATAGGAATTTTATATCGTTACATAACCATTATCAAATTGATGTCAAACAGTGTATAAGCATGAGACATCATTCATTCGAGTAACAATCATTAAATTCCATACCATTCAATACAGCACAGTACAACACATATCATAAATCAATAACATTTGAATATGCCGTGCACATGATGCAATGCAAAAAGGTTCTTGCCCATACCATCCTATAGACATAACGAGTTCCCTAGAACTTATCATCCGAACTCTAAAACATTATGGGCTTAAGCCTGCTGTGGTTAAAACCGCCGATAACAATATGCAAAAAATTTTTCCAGTAAAAATGCAGACAAGCTACCAGTAAAAATGCGATAAATCACCATTCCCTTCAGTATTCCAGGTGCAGTACATGACTACGAATAACGCGAACTTAATATGCCATCGGTAGTCCACGAAACTCCTTTATCAACCAAAAAATCCCAACCCAATGCATATGCAATATGTCACACAATCTCATACATATTCATGTCTCAATACTTTTCACATTCATTTGACATGCTCAGCATGTCTTCAATAATCACATACTTTCAGTAAATGGAAATAGTGTTCCAATCTTTTAAATTACCATTGTGTTGATATCAATCAATATCGTTCAATTTCACAAACTTTACGGATTTTCATTATGCATAAATAGCACCCTTTTCAGTTCACAATATAACACATATCTCATGTGTTTAAATCATACATAAGCTTAATATCTCAACACATTATATTCAGTCAAATATTCTCATATCTCATAACTTAAATATGCGATTACAAACTCAATCAAACATTCATACTATCAAACTAGCAATTTTGCCAACATGTCAATCTTTTAAGGCTCGAAACATACCTAGTTCGACCACCCACAAAATCAAGAATTTGACAATTAAGTCAATCCAATCAACAAGATAAATTATCAAATATAACATGATATTTAATATTTTCAGACAATTTTATGAGTTTAGGATCCACACCTTATTTTTCGTTTTCGCAACACACTAGCGAATCTTCCAATTTTCCTTAATAATTCCTTAAACGAGCCTAAACCAAAATTCAGTAGAAATTCAATCTATTTACCATTAAACTAGACCCCAAACACCCACTTATGAGTTCAAAGCAATCTTTGAAATTATAACTATTTTATGAATCCAAACTAATTGGATTCTTTACACTATATCGATGCGAACTGTACATACAATCGTTCTTTGCCTTTACGGATGATTTTGCACATTTGGGTCAGCACCTAATTCAATAATATACTGGAAAATCAGTAGCTGATTAACTATTAGATTCCTTCATTTAATCAATTCATAACTTTTACCCAACAACTATGTTGAAATAACAAACTAGTTGTCCTTAATTGTACTTACGCTTCACGATTTGTGGGATTTGATACGCTAATTGATCAAGAACGCTTCTCTCTAATAAACATGTGATTAAAGGATGATTAGGAGGGTTCAAGAACAAAATTTAATACTAGAAAAATATTGGAAAGACCCAAGAAAGAAAATCCCTCCTTCTTGCACATAGGCACACGCACCATCACCAGGGTGGCCAAAATTGGGACTAAATTTTAAAACGGCTTGAGATCTCATTAAAATATGAAAAAATAACTTTGAAATCATTTAAAATACACCAAATTCCAGATTTGGAAATTTTTGTTTTTAATTGATAAGATTAATCAAGAAATTAAAGAGAAAACAGATCTTACCCAAGCTAGTTGAGTGAAATTGCAATGACACTTTCGGGGCAATGTTCGGGATTGGTCTTGGGGTTCAAGATTGTAGATTTGGGGTTGATTTAGATGAGGATAAATTTTAGCAATAGAGTAAAGGAGATGGTGCACAATCTTGGCGCAATAAGAAGAAGAAAGAGATGGTAAAATGACAGGTGTAGGTGACGACAACAATTGGAGAAAGAAAGAAAATTGAAGAGAAAAGAGGAAAGGAAGAGGTTGAATAGAAAGTGTAGGGAAAAATTTAATTAATGGCTAAAAAATACAATAAAATGTTGTATTTATACTTCGGGTTCTAGGGTATGGATGACACACACATTAAAAAAAAAGGTTTTGTAAAATTAATTTTTTCGCAAGGGAAAGGATTCGAACTTGGGACCTCATTTAATTTCCATGCTTTCTCATATTTCTTTTAACCATTAGGATTTTTTCTCATTGTTGAAATAATTTTGCAATATGTATTGTAAAAACAAGGCATGTCATATACTAGGGTTTAAGGCAAAAATGATGAGAGAGAAGGGATATAAACTTGGGTTTCAAGAAACGTTTCACTAACACTTAACCAACAAACCAATACCTCATTTATTTCAAAAAATTAGGAAATGACTGCTCTCTCTCGATTCCCAAACCTAATTCTACTAACCCCTAATTTTTGGGATGTTACAATTCTCCCATCGTTAAAGATATTTCGTCCTTGAAATTTTATTAGTCACAAAATCTATTACCCTTTTTCCTTTAAACCGAGCCTCCAAGCTTTCGCTGCGCAAGTCTAATTCCAACACAATTCCAGACAATGCGTCTACTTAAATTCCAAACATATATCTTACAGATCTAATTATAGAAACATTACTAATAGATTCCTCTACCCCAATTCCTAATTTTAACAGAAACTATACTAGATTACACTTACCACAATATCAACATATCGAAACCTTAGCTGATCTAATAGTTTCTCCAATAATAACTACTACAACTTTTTGTTGAGGTCCGGATCCTCTAGCCCGCTTTAAAGGTCTCGGATTTGGACTAGTGAAAGTAGACTCTCTCTTTTTTCAAACTTTAATATTTTCCTTTCTCTTACACTCGAAGCGTTTACTCTCTCCCTCCATATTGGTCCTTTCAACCATAATCTTGAAAACCATTTATAGGACTCCCAAACCGCTTGAGACACTGCATCATCCCCAACCTCTTAGTTTTCGCCTTCAGAAGTAGGCACAATCACTATGTCATTCATCTCAAGGTTAGACACAATTCCTTAAAAGGCAAATGACTGAACCTGGTAGCTCGACACAAAGCCCTATGGTTCCTCATTCTACGATTGTTCATTAGGTACCCTATGGTCTTAAATTTGATCTATAGTTTCAGAAGAAATAATCATCAGCTAACTTCAATAAATTTTCAACTTCCTATCTTACAGTTTCAAAGAAAAAATAAAATACTAACTATTTCAGTTCCATGTCTATAGTAATTCACCTCAAGTGTTTACCTATAACTTAACAATATCTTTTCTATGGCAACCAAAATTGGAGTCTCGGACCTTTTTTTTGTATAATATCATTTTCAAATTTCTCTATGGCTTGGTTTTCCCAAATTTCCCCCTTTTCATGTATGCATGCATGTAGACTTAAGTAAATTTAAAACCTTAGTCTGAGGTTTTGAACCAAGGCTCTAGTACCATTAAATGTAACCTCCCAAACCCTGCCTAGAGGTTATGGTTAGATTGAGAAGGCTACATTAGCCACCAAAATGGTTAAGCTAACTTACGTTCCTTTTGAAGAACTTAAATAAACTCATTTTAGAGAAAACCGTAGTTGTACTTTGAGTTAGCTTAAAAGCATTCATTCATTAGGTCGTGTATACTTAGAATTCATTTATTGTTGATAGTGTTATTTTAGAAAAACTGTTTACTTGTCGTTCTTCTTTTTTAAAAAAACTCAATGTTAAACTAATGCAGCGGAAAAACCATTTTTTCAAGTCATTTTGGAAACTTAGTTGCCTTATCGATTTGTTTTTCAAAAACGATTCCTTTGCAATGCAGCGGAAACTAGGGAACAATGTCAAATTTTACTTAAGCCCGATATTATGCATTATCCAGTTACTATGCTTGAGTAATCCATGCATGCAAAAATCTCAGAAGAAAAGTTACCAAGCCACAGACCAGAAGTCATTGAAAATTACAAACCAAATCCAATACAACTTGATTAATACTTTATAAAAAAATAATTTAAGGTCCAAGGTGATTCTCTGAATGCCGAGTCCAATCCTAATTTTGAGGTTTACCTGAAAAGTTAAACACCATTGGGGGTTGAGCTTATGAAAAGCTCAGTGTGAGGTGAACAATTATTTAAACGGCCAAAAGCATCAAATACAATGAAACATATTAGCATTAACAAAAGAAAATAGAACTATCATAGGAATTTCATGTCATTACATAGCCATTAACAAATTGATTTCAAACAATGTATGAACATGAGACATCATTCGAGTAACAATCATTAAATTCGATATCATTCAATACAACACAATACAACATATATCATAAACCAATAACATTCTAATTGTTGTGCACATGATGCAATGCAAAAAGGTTCCTACCCATACCATATGCTACACACCACGAGTTCTTCAGAACCCATCATCCGAATTCTAAAACATTATGTGCTTAAGCCCATTGTGGTTAAAACCACTGATAACAATATGCAAAAAATTCTGTCAGTAAAAATGTAGACAAGTTGTCAGTAAAAATGTGACAAATTGCCATTCCCCTCGGTACTCTAGGTGCAATGCACTAATTATGAATAATGTGAACTTAATATGCCACTGGTAGTCCACGGAACTCCTCCATCAACCACAAAATCTGAACCCAATGTATATACAATATGTCACACAATCTCATACATAATCATATCTTAATACTGTTCACATTCATTTGACATGCTCAGCATGTCCTTAATAATCACATACTTTCAGTAAATGAAAATAGTGTTCCAATCTTTCAAATTACCATT
The DNA here is from genome assembly GCF_007990345.1 of Gossypium hirsutum. NCBI lineage: Eukaryota > Viridiplantae > Streptophyta > Magnoliopsida > Malvales > Malvaceae > Gossypium > Gossypium hirsutum. Next base: position 19,108,124 of record NC_053439.1, on the reverse strand, counting down.
GTGTTGGTATCAATCAATATAGTTCAATTTCACATAATTTACGAATTTTCATTGTGCATAAATAGCACCCTTTTCAGTACACAATATAACAAATATCTCATGCATTTAAATCATACATAAGCTTAATATCTCAATACATTATATCATTCAGTCAAATATTCTCATATCTCATAACACAAATATGCAATTAGAAACTCAATCAAACATTCATACTATCAAATTAGCAATTTTTCTAACATGTCAATCTTTTAAGGCTCAAAACATACCTAGTTCGACTACCCACAAAATTAATAATTTGACTATTAAGTCAATCCAATCAGCAAGCTAATTTATAAAATATAACATGATATTTAACATTTTCAAACAATTTTATGAGTTTAGGACCCACACCTTATTTTTCCCTTTCTCGCAACACACTAGCGAATCTTCCAATTTTCCTTAATAATTCCTTGAATGAGCCTAAACAAAAATTTAGTATAAATTCAATCAATTTACCAGTAAACTAGCCCCGAAAAACCAACTTATGAGTTCAAACCTATCGTTGTGGGATTCGATTGACTAATTGATTAAGAATGTCTCTTCCTAATAAACATTTGATTAAAGGATGATTAGAAGGGTTCAAGAACAAAATTTAATGCTAGAAAAATATTGGCAAGACCCAAGAAAATAAATAGCCGCCTTTCATGCACATAGGCACACCAAATTCTAGATCTGAAAATTTGGTTTTTAATTAACAAGATTACTCAAGAAATTGAAGAGAAAATAGATCTTACCAAGCTGGTTGAAAGAAACAGCAATGAGACTTTCGTGAAAATGTTTGGGCTCGATCTTGGGGTTCAAGATTTTAGATTTAGGGCTGATTTAGATGAGGATAAATTTTAGAAATAGATTAAAGGAGATGGTGCACAATCTTGATGCAAAAAGAAGAAGAAAGAGATGGTAAAATGGCAGGTGTAGGTGATGACAACAATGAGAGAGTGAAAGAAAATTAAAGAGAAAAGAGAATAGGAAGATGGTGAACAGCTAGGGTAGGGAAAAATTGAATTAAAGGCTTAAAAATACAATAAAAAGTTGTATTTATACTTAGGGTTCAAGGGTATGAATGACACACACATTAAAAAAATAAGGGATTTTACAAAATTTAATTATTCGCAAGGGAAATGATTCAAACTTGGGACCTCATTTAATTTCCATACTTTCTCATATTTATTTTAACCATTAGGCTTATTCCTCATTCTTGAAATAATTTTTCAATATTTATTTTAAAAACAAGGCATGTCACATACTAGTGTTTAAGGCAAACTTTACAAAATAATAAAAATGACGAAAGAGAAGGGATTTGAACTTGGGTTTCAAGAAATGTTTCACTAACACTTAACCAACAAGCCAATACGTCATTTATTCCTAAAAACATATAGATAATCTCAAAAACTAGTGCATGACCACTCTCTCTCAATTCCCAAACCCGATTCTACAAACCCCCGATTTTTGGGATGTTACAACAAGGCCGCCATAGTTTTCCTGCTTAAGGCATTTGCCACTGCATTTGCTTTTCTTGGGTTGGACTCGATGTTCAGGTCATAATCTTTAAACAATTCCAACCATTTCATTTGGAATAGGTTCAATTCTTTCTAGGTCATCAAGTACTTTAAACTTTTATGATTAGAAAAAATATGACAACTTTCCCTGTATAAGTAATGTATCTAGAGCTTTAGTGGTAAAACCATAACTGCCAATTCCAGATCGTGCGTGGCGTAGTTCCTTTCATGCGGTTTCAATTGGCATGAAGCGTACGCGATAACGTTCCCTTTTTGTAGAAGAACAAAACCTAGTCCTTTCAATAATGCATCTGTGTATACTGTATACTCAACTCTAGGCTCGAGCTGCGCCAACACTGGACTTTCAGTCAGAACTGCCTTTAGCTTTTCAAAGCTTTGCTGACATTCTTTTCTCCACACAAACTTCTCCCGCTTCTTCAATAGTTTGGTGAGGGGTGAGGCTATAATAGAGAAACCTTTCACAAATCTCCTATAATACCCAGCCAATCCCAAGAAGATGCATACTTCTATGACATCATTAGGCGAGTTCCATTCTTGAACTTTCTTTACCTATGCAGAGTCTACCATGATACTTTCTGCTGAAATTATGTGTCTAAGGAAATGTACCTCTCTTAACCAGAACTGACACTTGCTAAAGTTTGTGTATAATTGATGTTCACGCAAGGTCCTTAATACAAATTTTAAATGTTCTTTATGGTCAAGCTCGCTCTTGGAATAGACCAATATGTCATTAATGAAGACTACTACAAACTGATCCAAGTAAGGTTGGAATACTCTGTTCATTAAATCCAAGAACACTGCGGGTGCATTGGTCAATCAAAATGTCATCACCAAAAGCTAAAAGTTCCCATACCTTAATCGGAATGCTATTTTATGTACATAATCATTCTTGACCTTTATCTGATAGTATTCAAACCTTAAGTCAATCTTGAAGAACACTGAAACTCCACTTAATTGATCAAACAAGTTGTAACCCCTAAAACAAGTCTTAGATGTTATGGCCCAATCTGAGTGATTACATTGGCCTTGAAGATGGCCAAAATGCTTCTTAACAGAAAATTTACTTTCCTTTTGAAAACAATTCATTTTGTAAAACATCTTGTACTTTTCGTTATAAAGTTATGCGTTCCTTTATAATTAAAATTATTTGAAATGTAAATTTGTTTTTAAGACACATATTTGTAGCGACTAATAATCATTAAAACATTTCTTTGATCGTTTTAGAAATCACATAAAAACAATTCATGCATAATACCTTATTATATCAAAATAGTGTTTCTTACCACAATTCATAATATAAAATTTAAAGTCTCAAAACCATTTAAACAAACCTAATTTAAAGTACATAGTAAAAGTCCAAAAGAAGTTCCAAAAAGTCCATAAAAACCAAACCATTTCCAAAATCTTTAATCACAAAAACATATTATACCGAGATCCTCTTCGAAGATCCAAATCCGAGACTTAAGTATAAGGATTACTTGAGACACATGAATACCATGGGTGAGCTTTAAAAGGCTCACTGTGAGATAAAAACAAACACTTATTTTAAAACATACACATCAAAATATCACAAGGCATTTTTCACAAAATTCACATATTATCTCATTTATTGAATTAAACATGGCATACTTATGAACGATGCATAAATACAGGATTTGTTACCCGTCTCCGCCACTTACCAATATCGAGTTCCCCAGAACTCGTCCATCTAATAACACACCAGTTTATGGAAAAGCCACCATATAGATACCAATGAATGGTCACATAGCACATCGTGGATAGACCACCACATAATTGCCAATAGCAACCACATAATTACAGTTAAACTACCACATAGCTTCCTCGTTCTACAATCCCACCCCATGCATGTGAGATTTCCATTTAAACACATGTGTTTCACTTTTCACATTTTTCACATATTCATGCTCATAACTCATATTTCTCAATTTTTACACATATGCATATATCATGCTCACATTTTCACATATCACATAGTTTTCACTTTAGCATGCTTTAATATAAATATTTATATTAAAATATGGGTCTTAACATACACATACTCATATATCACATGTTTAGATCATCACATCTCAATCTAGCCATACATTGTATTACATAGAGTTGAGATCAACATTACATACATGACATATCACAAATCATGGATTTTCACAACACTTACTAGTTTAGGTCACTTGGTTTCCTCTTCGATTGAGTTTTTCAACTCCACAAGAGTAGGTAAGGTACTTACACGTTAATTAATTAAATAACATTTTAATTAAATAGTAATATTAAACTTCACTTAAAACGAGAGAAATCCTATATCTTAATGTAGATCTAAACCGTTTGCTCCATTGTAGAAGTTTCATTTAGGTCTAGTCTTGATCGCAAATCCTCAATTTGAATGCTCGAATTCATCATTCTCGCGATGTTTCACTATTTAATTTTTAGAGGATTGTTAATCGATCACTTCTTTCATTACGAGATGATCGAAGGAATGAAAATGGAGTGGAATCGATGGTTGGATAATCTAAAATAATTAAATAGAAGAAAAGAAAATATGTGTTTTAGCCACTAGGGTAATCGGTAGGAGAAAGAGAAAAAAAAGGAAAAAATTGGTCACCGGCAGCGGTGGTGATAGTGGTCTGACGGTGAAAACGACTCAGCGGTGGTTCAGCTACAAGGGTACAGTTGTCCTGATGGTGGTGCAAACTACAAGTGGGGAGGAGGGTTTGGTAAATTTTAATTGAAAGAGAGGATAAAAAGAGGGAAGAGAAGAAAATTGGTGGAGGAGAAGGTGACCCGTGATGGTTGCGGTGGTGGACACGATGGCTCATGGTGGCGTGCGGTAGAAAAGGGGAGAGGAAACTAAAAGAAAAAGATAGGGAATGTTGGTTGTGGACAGTGGTGAGGTGGTGGTGCAAATAAACTTACGGTGGTTGAAAGAAAATGGTGGTGGTTGTGGCGACAAAAAAGAGAGAAAAATGATGGGAAGAAAACGAAAAAAATGGAGACTAGGGTGTAAATAGGGGTGATGGATGGTACAAGGGGTGGTGTAGCTTGGTCAACATGACCAAGTTCAATGCACCACAAGCTTATGGCAAGAGAAGAGCTTTTGGCAAGGGAGTGAGACAAAGAGGGAAAAGGGGGATGTGTTTCATTTTCAAAAGGCAAGTTTGACTTGTTAATGGAGGAAAGGAATCCTCTTTATATGGTAACATAGGTGAACGAAAATGCTAGCTAGCTGTAACACTCCTAACCCGTATCTAACGCCAGATTAGGGTGACTAAGTACTACCAATCAATCAAAAACCATGCAACATCATATCAATCATTAACGTAAATATATTATTAACCATTTAATCACATACATATCGTCCTTAAATCTAGTTCTCGAGTCCCTAAAAATATCTTAGAAATAAAGCGGGATCAATTTAGAAAATCTCAAAAAAAGTCACAAAAATTTGAAAATAGGGGTCACACGGCGATGTGGCTAGGCCGTGTGCCTCACATGGCTGAGACACACACCCGTGTCTCAGGCCATGTAACCTTCAAACTAAAGACACATGGTCGTGTCCTAGCCCGTGTCCTCACCCATGTAACTCTCTCAGTACAGTCACACGACCACATCACACGCTCGTGTGTCAGGACATGTAACTCATTGACTTGCACCCTAAAAAAATGATCAAATGACACACGGCCGTGTCACCAGCCCGTGTTTCTGACACAGCTGAGTCAAACCCCCATGTCTCTGGCCAGGTGGACCCAAATTTACCTGAAATCAAACAATTTCTAAGACGATTTCATGCATAACTTTATAAACCATTTGTGCACACAATCAAGAGGTTCAAACACCATTCAAACTTGCATAAACATACCATTTCAAGCATCCTAATTTACTTAATCAATATGCAATTCAAAGGCACCACAAACATATCAAAACATAACATGCCAACATAAGTCAACATTACCTTATTTGAAGCATCATAATCTAACTTAATTCCTTACCAAAACATATATCAATTTATCCATTCTCAACCATTACAAGCCTACCAAAAGACCATACCTTTCAATAACTAAAAGCGGTTAAGACGACTTTACTTAACAAGCATTACAAGTCCATCATATAACATAAACTTCAAAGACACAAGAATAATAAAACAACCATTAATACTACCATGAGCCATCAATACAATAGACCTATACATGATAATTTTTCCATTTCCATACATGATAATTTAGCTCATAAATGAACTTAACCATGTCTCAAGTAATCATTTTCAAGTCATTATCAACATGCCAAGATAACATTAAAAACAAGCACATCAAAGTAACTAATATCGCATAACTTGGTAAGGCATCAAAATGCACCAAACCAACCTAGCTTTTCGAAGCTTATACATGCCAAAACACTATTAACACATACACTATAACACCATCACAACGCACCCTATACATGCCATTATAAACTTTAATCAAATTACTCAAAAATTACTAAATTATCCACTAGATAGTGTGATAGATCTCTGATGAACTTCCAACAGATTGAGCTTCTGATAATATATAAAGCAAAGGAAAATAACTATGTAAGCAATGAATACTTATTAAGCTCGTATAAATTTTAAGCATAATATACCATTTCAACAATGAACTTAATAGATTAAGTATAAACCTTTACCAATGCCAGAAGCTTAATAAAAGCCTATATAACACCACCAACTTACAAGTTAGCATACTTATTAATGTTACATAAGAAATCAACCATATATAATGTAACACCCCTAACCGTATCCGTCATCGGTATAGGGTTACGGAGCATTACCGTATAAACATGACAAAAAAATACATTTCCAAACATTAACATAAACATAGCATAATCCATACATATACATGCATATCGTCCCTTAATCGAGCCCTCGAGAACTTAGAAACACTTTAGAAATGATTTAGGACTAAATTGGAAATATTTAAAACATTGAGAAAAAAACTTATAAATTTTAAAATGTAAGGGTCACATGGCTGTGTGGCCAGGCTATGTGACTAACACGGCTAAGACACACGCCCATGTCCCAGGCTGTGTAACAATTGAAATAGGGACACACGACCGTGTCCGTGCCCGTGTAACTCTCTGAGTTGGGTCACATGGCCAAGCCACATGTCCGTGTGCCTAGCGCTGTAAGACTCGAAATGGCCTCACACGTTTGTGTGCCAGGCTGTGTGCTAGGCCGTGTAACTGCCTGACTTGTAACCTTTAAAAACTACAGGGGACACAGGACCGTGTTGCATGGCCATGTGTCACACACGGTTGAGACATACGCCCGTGTCTTAGGCTATGTGGACATGAAGTTGGCCAAAATCAAGCCATTTCCTTCACCCACTTCAAGCATGTACCTACAAGCCATTTGCTCCCTTAACCAAGGCATCAAAACATACTAAAACATACATAAGATGACCAATTCAAATGACCAAATCCTGTTCAACCAATATGCCATATAGGCACCTTAATCACAATCAAACTAACATACCTAAACTTATGCATATTTCAACACATTACTACCATTTCAAAACATACCACACTTGACCTATACCATGTCAATATAAACTTACCAATTAGACCATTACTCACATACATCAAAATCACCTAAGTGATGCAAACCAACCATTTACAAATGGTACCAAACAACAAACATATATATACATACCAAAATCAACATTTAACATTCAACCCAAACTTTAAACATAAATCCACCTATACATGCCATTATAACCTCAGCCAAAACATCAAAAACTACCGAAATGTTCACTGGATAGTGTGATAGGACTCCGACAAGCTTCCAAGCCAGTCTAGCTTCCGATAATCTATAAAACATAGGAAAGAAAACTATGTAAGCATATAAAGCTTAGTAAGTTCGTAAATCATGAATACAACTTACCATTTAATTTATGCATGATTTAATCCAACATAAGCTTTGCACAAGCCTAAGCATCATCAACAACATATGTTAGTGCTTTAACACATAACTCAATTGAATTATCACATGGTAAGGTAGATTTACATTAACATAATGCCATTGAATTCATACTTTTCATAAACATAGATATGTATTCATTGATCATTATCATTTTATACCCTTCCATAGGTTCATAACATAGTCGATTGGAACACTTACCATTCCTTCCCTTTTTATGCCCGTTAAGCCACTTAGAATAATATTGGATACGCGGGAAAGCTCACACAAAGTGTGCTAAAAATATGGTCGAAACCATTCCTTTTTCTGTTCCTTTACATTGTTGCTCACTCGAGCCATAAAATGGGTCTACTCATAGAAGCTGACGATCAGAATGTAAGCTAGATGATGCTGCTCAACAAGTTGATGAGCATCTGCAACAAATATAGAACCTCACCATCGGTAGGACATTCAAGACCAGCACCCAAAAAATGGTAACCTTAATGACATGTTATTTGTATCTTACATATTCCTAAGGTTCAAACGGGGCTCGATAATCATCGTAACATCGTTGGATTTCCATCATTTCTTTACATGATAAATAGCATAATAACACATATATAAAAATAACATTAAAATGTTATTTTAACATATGAACTTATCTCGGTAACAAAGATGTCGAAATAAGATCAATTAATTCGAGGCTTTAGCTTTTCCTCTATCTAGATCGTACAAGGTTTATCTTAATCTAAATAAGCAAATTTAGTCCATTTAATACTCATACAATTCAATTTAGTCCAAAATTCATACTCTTGAAAATTTACACTTTTGCCCCTAATATTTTAACTTCTTTACAATTTAGTCCTTAAGCTCGTTAATTGAAATTTATGCAAGTTCACCAACATTTCAAGCTGGCCGAAATACCTAGGGACTTATATCAACCCATGCAAATCATCATTTTACAATTTAACCGTGGTATTGTACTACTTTTATAAATAAATCCCTAGATGATAATTTCATAAAAAATCACTTTACAAAACATGTTTATTTAACAACAAAGATTCATATTCTTCCATTAAACTTCAAAAATCATGTAAGAAAATTCATGAAAAACTCCAAAACTTTAATAGTTTTGCAACTTAGTCCCTGGACTAACTAGATTAAGCTACAACCATCCCGAAAACATAAAAATCATTAAAAATGGGACAAAAATTACTCACATGCAAAGAGATATCCCTAGTCGAATGTTCAAGCCCTAATATGGTTTTTTCTTCTTCAATTTCAGTGGTGAAGTCTTAACTAAGAAGATGATAACATCTTTTACATTATTTTACTTTATTTATTTATCAAATTACTTAATTAACCTTTAACTTAAACAAATTAAAAAACCAATCTCTCGCCCATCTTTGTCCACTAATAATAATGGTTTAATTACCATATAAATCCCTTTACTTTAAAATTACATAGCTATTTGATACCTTTAAATTTTGGAACTCTACTTTTGCATCTTTTACGATTTAGTCCTTTTTACTTAATTAAGCATGCAAATGTCAAAATTTCTTAATGAATTTTTATACGACCCTAATAACATACTGTGGAAATTAAAATAACAATAAAATAAATATTTATTCATCAGATTTGTGGTCCCAAAACCACTATTCTGATTGCACTGAAAATAGCCTGTTAGAACTTTCTCCCCCTTAAGGAATTTTTGTGCCTGAAAAACTTACCTGAAAAGAGGTTCGGGTATTACTCTTTCATAGTTTCTACCAGTTCCAGGTTGCTTCTTCTATTCCATGACGCTGCCAGAGAACTTTTACTAAAGCTATGCTTTTATTTCTTAATTTTTAACCTCTCGAGCTAGAATTCTGATAAGTTCTTTACTGTACATTATATCAGGCTGAATCTCAACGTCAACTAGTGAAATCACATGTAATGGATTTGATCGATATCATTGTAACATAGACATATGAAATACATTATGAGTCTTTTTGAACTCTGAGGACAATGCTAATCAGGAAGCTACTGGCCCGATTATCTTAATAATCTCATACGACCCAATCCACCGTGGACTACATTTTCCTTTACTACCGAATCGAAGAACTTTCTTCTAGGGTGACACTTTCAAAAATACTTTGTTGCCAACTTGAAATTCAATGTCTTTTCTTTTCAAATTTGCATAGGATTTCTATCGATCTGAAGCTACTTTCAAACTGTCTCGTATAACTTTGACTTTTTTTTCGGTTTGTCGCATCAAATCTACCCCAAGAAGCTTTTTCTCATTAAGTTCAGACCAGTATAATGGAGTTCGACACTTTCAACCAAACAAAGCCTCTTATGGTGCCATTTTAAAGCTCGATTAATAACTGTTGTTGTACGCAAATTAAACTAATGGTAGAAATCTCTCCCATTTACCTTTGAATTCTTGAACACGACATTGAAGCATATCCTCAAGTATCTAAATCACTCGTTCGGATTGACCATTGGTCTAAGGATGAAAAGCAGTACTAAAATGCAAACGAGTACCTAGAGCCTCATGTAACTTGCTCTAAAACTGAGACGTAAATCACAGATCGCTATCAGAAATAATGGAAACTGGCACATCGTGCAATCTAACAATCTCAGCTACGTACACCTTGAATAATCTCTCAAGTAAAAAAATTGTACGTACTGGAATGAAATGCATGGGTTTCGTCAAATGATCAACAATGACCCAAACAACATCTTTCTTTCTCAGAGATAAAAGTAGTCCCGATACAAAATCCATCGCAACACGTTCCGATTTCCACTTTGGAATCATCACTGGCTGTAACAAACCAGAAGGTACCTAATGTTGAACTTTAACTTGTTGACAAATTAAAAATTTCGATACGAACTAAAAAAACTCTCGTTTCATACCTGGCCACCAGTGCATTTGTTTCAAATTGTCGTACATTTTATTACTACCAGGATGAATAGACAAGCTACTACTATGAGCTTCCTGTAAAATGTTCTGGACGAGATCAGAATTTCTCAGAACGTAAATTCTACCTTTAAAATACAAACTATCATTGGAACCGACATGAAAATCTAAATTAGGTGTCGTCTCAATCTGTTTTCATTTAGCTATCAACATATCGTCACATTTTTGAGCTTTGCAAATTTGTTGCAAAAACATCAGTTTAGCTTTCAGCTCAACTAAAGTTGAACAATCATCAATCAACATCAACAGCGTGTTCAAAGCTCGCAAAGAAAATAGATACTTTCTACTGAAAGCATCAGCAACAACATTAGCATTTCCCGGATGATAATCAATTACCAAGTAGTAGTCTTTCAACAACTAGGGCCATTTGCGCTGTCTCAAATTCAAATCTTTCTGTGACATCAAGTACTTCAGACTTTTATGATCTATGAAGATATGACATTTTTCTCCGTAAAAATGGTTTCGCCCAATTTTCAAAGCAAATACAATCGCTGCAAGTTCTAAATCATGCGTCAAATAATTCTTTTCATGTGCTTTCAACAGTTTAGAAGGGGACGTTATCACTTTGCCCTCTTGCATCAGAACACAATTGAAACCATTCAACAATATATCACTATAAATCACAAATTTTTTATCTGAATCTGGCTGAACTAACACAAGTGCCTCGGTTAACAATTCTTTCAACTAATTAAAGCTTTGTTGACATTTCTCAGACCACGCAAACTTAACATCTTTTTGGAGCAACCTCGTCAACGGTGTAGGAATCATCGAGAATCCTTTGACGAATCTTCTATAATATCTGGCTAAACGCAGAAAAATTCTAACCTTAGATACATTTCTCGGAGGTTTCCAATCTACGACAGTAGAAATTTTCCTCGGATCAACTTATAACAACCCGATTTTAGGTCTAGTCGGAACAGTGGTTTCGAGACCACAAATCTGACGAGGGAAAATATAATTATTATATTTTTATTGTCTACAATTTCACAGAAATATTTCGTGAAAATTTTATTCGAAAATTTCGATGTTTGGGCACTCAATTTAGCCAAAAGGAGTAAATTGTAAAAAGTGCAAAAGTTGAGTTCAACATGTTAGAAGTGTCCAATTATTATGAAATTTTAAATTGGAGGTCCTTAAATGGTAATTAGACCATTGGTTAAATTTTGGACAAAAATGGACATGAGATAAGTGAAATAGGAAATTTTTAAGTTAGGGGCATTTTGGTAATTTGGTAATTAAAAGTGTTAAAAAGACAAAATAGGCCAAAAATCATCATCTTCAACCTCATAGCCGAAATTAGCAAGGGGAAGCCCTGGTTAGGGTTTTCAAGCTTCCAAGCTTGATTTTAAGTCCGTTCTAACCCTGTTTTTAATATTCTTTACGTTTTTGGAGTCCTGGTAACTTGATTTAGCTTATTCTAGCAATAATTTAATCTAGGGTTTATATTTGGAAAAATACCCATATGTGAAATGTGTTTATTTTGATGTTTCATGGTAGAATATGAAGCTTGAAATTATGTTAAACAACTTTTGCTAAGCGATTTTAAGTGAAAACGAGTAAAATGACATAATCGGTAAAAATACCTAATGTTCATAAGTAAGTGTTAGAGTTCGAATTTGATGTTGCCATAGAAGAAAAAATGTTCATCACATCATAAAACATAAGAATAAGAGATGAAGTTTAATTTCTGAGCTTTGGGGAAAAAGTGTAAATATGCAAAAGTTTAGGGGCAAAATTGTAATTTTGCTAAAGTTCGAGTCAAGGACTGTTTTGATAAATGTGAGTGTTAAATAAGTTAAATGTGTCATTATAGATCAAGAAAGATGAGAAGTCAACCTTAATCGGGGAAAAAAAAGATTGGGGATTAAATTCTAAAATCTTTACATTTTGTAACGAGGTAAGTTGTATGTAGTTAATACATTGTTATAATTATTTTTGTTATATTTCGTGACAACATATGCGAAAGGGCTGGATATGAAATAGTTATATTAAAGTTAGAAATTTGAAATTGATATTTGATTTGTTTAAAATCAGCTTGGTTTATGGATATACCAATTGCAAGTAATGGTTGAAGTGATTTAAATCGAATTATTAAATTGGTTATGGAGTTGAGTGGAAAGATTGATATTATAATGTGCTATGGAGAAATTGAAAATTATTGAGAAATAAGAATTTTTGTAGACCTTTCGGAATGGTAAAGATTTGAATAAGGTATCGATGAACACGTGTGTAGTACTGTGTGAAGGCTACTACGTGAATCGATAAATGATGGTCACATGTGTAGTACTAAGTGAAGGCTACAATGTGTACCGAGAAGCTTTGGTCACGTATGTAGTACCGTGTGAAGGCTACTACGTGAATCGATAAATGATGGTCACATGTGTAGTACTAAGTAAAGGTCACAATGTGTACCGAGAAGCTTTCGTCACGTGTGTAGTACTGTGTGAAGGCTACTACGTGAATCGATAAATGATGGTCACATGTGTAGTACTAAGTGAAGGCTACTATGTGTACCGAAAAGCTTTGGTCACGTGTAGTACTATGTGAAGGCTACTACGTGAACCGTAAAACTTGATCACGTGTGTAGTATTATGTGAAGGCTACTATGTGAACCGTAAAACTTGATCACGTGTGTAGTACTATGTGTGACAGCCCAAAATTGACCCTAGTCAGGAAGTGGTTTCGGGACCGCTAAACCGAGTCACCGAAAGGTTTGAATGTGATGTTTATTATCTAGAATATGTAATAATGAATGTGTGAAAATTTCAAGCTTCGATTTGGTCGATTGCATGTGAATTTAGTCAATAGGACTTATATGAGAAAATTTTAAAATGTGATAGGTCAATGCATGAGGACCTATGAGTGCATGTGGAAGAAAAAGGGGACTTGCATGTCAAATTCCCCCTCCCTAATATGTAGTGGCCGGCCATGCTATGGGTGGAAACATGTTGGGAACATGTTGGCCTAGTGAGGTATGTAGGATAAAATATAATAAGAAGTATGGGGAAATAAAGAAATGGAAAAAGGAAAGGATGGGTGGTAATTGTTTCTTTCCTCCCCTTTTGCCGTGAAAGTAAGAAGGAAAAACAAAAAAAAAAAGTGTCCATCTTTCTTCATTTCCCCTTGGCCGAATGTTCTAAAGAAGAAAGAAAAAAGTTTGTTCATCTTTTATCATCCTTGGCCGAAAATGCTAAAAGGAAGGGGGAAGAGCTTGAGAAAATCGGCTATGGTGGTTTGCTAGACTAAGGTATGTTTGATGTTGTCTTTGAGATGCATGCATGTTTTAAATAGCCCATGTTCAAACCTTGAATCTTGTTGATAACATGAGCAATCGGTCATGAGAAAGTGTTCAAGGAATGGTTGTTGTTCATGTTATTTGGATGAGAAATGGTGAGTTTTGTGGTTTCATGTTAAAGTTAGGTGAATGATGATAGAGGAATGTTTGAACTATAAAAAGAATCGGCTACCTTGTTATGAGCTAGGGCCGAATGTGAGTTTGGTTGTGTTTGAATGTTACATGCTTGGTGGAATGGTGGATGAAGGTGCCGAATGTATGTTGGATTGATAGAGTCTCCAAATTAATTTTATGTGTGTATGCATGACCGAATATACGTGGTCACATGAGTAAGGAAATGAGTTATTTGATATGTGGTAAAAGTTAAGTACTAAATCGAAGGTTGCTAAAATTGCCATTTCTTAGCCGAATATGTGCTTGATCAATGAAGGAATTGTTGAAGAACATAGGTGAACTTGGTGAGGGCAATCGGCCTAGTGTATAAATGATATGAAGATTTTAGGAAATTGTTTTGGTTAGGTGTATGTATGATTAAGTATATTCGGCAATATACTTAAAGTGGGTACATGATATTACATTATAATTATTGAGCTTGAGTATATGGATATGTGTATATGTGGTCATATAATGACATCTTGGTTTGAAAATTTAATGATTTGTGATTGCCGAATGTGATAAATAAATTCATGTTATTGAGTTAAATATTGAATACTCTTATTTGTATTATTTAAGCTCAAGAACCTAAAGGAGAGGCGTCCAACAAAGGGAAATCGAAGGTCATCGAGTAGCCGACTCGGAATTATTTTACCCAACATAAAGTAAGTCATTAAGCATGTAGTGGGTAGTATTTCAAATGGTCATAATGTGTATGTATGGATGCTGATTGGAATGAATAAATATACATATATATGCATGTACGTATGTGATGATGAAATTGTTGAATGAATGAAAAAGAGGTAAGATGTACTGAGTTGTTGATCTCGGCACTAAACGTGCGGGATAACCATTTATGACCATGAGATTGGCGCTAAGTGCGCGGGATTAAATTGTACAGCACTAAGGGTGCGATTTGACTATGTTGCACTAAGTGTGCGAAATGAATATGATGCACTAAGTGTGCGAATTGACCATGCGGCACTAAGAGTGCGAGTCTGACTATGTAGCACTAAGTGTGCGATTTGATTACGTGGCACTAAGTGTGCGAGTTGATTATATAGCACTGAGTGTGCGGGCTCAATATACATTCGTGAATCATTATGGACACTATGTGTGCGACACTATTGAGTCGATCGCGGACAGCGGGTTGGGTAAGTGTCTTAAGTACGTGGCTAATAGGTGCTATGCTTATACTTGGTGTTGAGCTCGGTAAGTTCGAACCTATGTGACAAATATACTTGAAGTCACGTACATAAGTTTTATCGTAGGATGGGTGAAAGGCCGTATAGTCGTTTGATTGTAACGAAAATAAATCGATTTATGAAATTGCTTCAATGTCCTATTGATGAGTATATAGAATGTGAATGCATGAATTGATATGAAATTGAATTGATAAGTTGGAGGAACTATGGTATGGTTCGGTATGGATGGAGTAAATTGTCTCGTTCCATTTTGTTTCCTCTTGTGATAATGTTGTTGATAGATGGTAGTGCATTGCTTATGACTTACTGAGTTATAAACTCACTCGATGTTTCCTTGTCACCCACTATAGGTTGCTTGGACTCATCTATTTTTGCGGGGTCGGGCCGTCATTGAAGTCATCACACCGGATAGCAAGTTTTGGTACTTTCTTCTTAGTGTGTTTAGAAGATCATTTTGGCATGTATAAGCTAGTACGTTGTGTTTGAATTATGGCATGTAAACTTTAAGCCATGCGAAAATGGCACGAATGTTCGATTGAATTGGATTAAGGGTAGGCATGAAATGGACCTAGTTACTTTCGTAACAGATGCTGGCAGCAGCAGTGTCATGAGATTGAAAAATCACTAAAAATAGTAGGAGTGGAATTAATTGATGAATAAATTATGTAATTGAAGGTCGATGAGTCTGCTTTCATGAGGAAGTAACGAAAAGATCATATGGGCAGTATTTTAAGAGATAATCAGATTTTAGTGGGACAGGGCCAGAATGGTTTCTGGATTCCCTGCTCCGACTTTGGAAATTCATTATAAATTAACCAGAGATAATTAGGGGTCGTACCATATATGTGCAGATTCCTCTCTGAGTCTAGTTTCCATAGAAACAAACGGCAACAGTATTGAAGCTCCGTGCAGGGAGATATCCCAGTCGTAATGGGCAAAGGTCAGTGTAGTCGACCCCTGCAACTTGGGGAACTTTGACTAATAAACTGTACTAATTGGCCCAACCAAAAATTCTAGAAAAAAATACATAGATGGGCACATGAGTCTAGTTTCTGGGAAAAATTACGAAACCGATTTTCGAGTTACGAAACTCAAGATATGATTTTTAAAACGACTAGTACACAGATTGGGCAGTGTCTGGAAAATAAATTTTGTAAGAGGTTAAAGCCAGTTAACACCTCGTGTTCGACTCCGGTGTCGGTTTCGGGTTCGGGGTGTTACACTATGTGAAGGCTACTACGTGAACCGTAAAACTTGATCACGTGTGTAGTACTATATGAAGGCTACTACGTGAACCGTAAAACTTGATCACGTGTGTAGTACTATGTGAAGGCTACTACGTGTATCGAATGATAAAAGTAACATGGGTAGTGCTGTGTGAAAGACCCCAAATATTTTTTGTTAAACCGACATGTTCAATGAGATATGAGTATGTGATTGGAACGTGATAAGTTGCGAAAGAGTGATTGAAGTGATGAAGTCTTGTATTGTGTTATAAAATAAATGGTTATAGTGCTATGTGAATGAGGGATGTGTGGAATTGAATTGAATATTGACTTGAAAATGGCAAAGTGAATTTTGAACTGAATAGTGATTGAAAGTGAAAAAGTGAAATTATGAAAAAGTAGAATTAGCAACAAATCAGTTTTGGACAGCAACAATCATGTGACTTTGAAAAAACACCAAAAATGGTGGAAATAAAATTAGAGAGTGAATAAGATATGAAATGAAAGTTTAGTGAGTCTATTTTTACATATATATTTTGAGATATTTGAATTTTAGTGAGACAGGGACGGATTGATTTCGGAATCCCCTATTCTGATTTTGGAAAATCATTAAAAATTGTACAAAAATAATTATGAGTTATAATTTATATGCTTAGAATCCTTAATGAGTCTATTTTCAAGATAAACAAACAATAACACCATTTGAATTTTGTACAATTAGATAATTCATTTTTAGTGAATAGTGGTCAGAACTATTAGACTGCGTAACAGGGTAAAATTTAAAGTATAAACTGTATTAATTGGCCAAGTAAAAAATTCTGAAAATTTTATCGTAAGAAGACATGTGAGTCTAGTTTCTTGGAAAATTAACAGATCTAAATTTTGAGCTCTGTAGCTTCAGATAAAAATGATTTAGTGACTCTGACTCAAATAAACAACTTTGAATTTAAATATAAGTGAATAGTAAAATTATGTATAATGCTATTTAAGCATGTTTTATACATAAAGGATGTGGAATGGAGAGGAGGAGGAGGAAAATTAATTATATATATGAGTGATTTGTGTATAATTGGTTATATTCTTGATTATAATCGATAAACGTTAAAATAGAAATGATGCTGACATTTGCGTATTATTGATCATGATTTAAGCTCATATGGGAAAATAAAGTTTCATAGTATATGAATGTGGTATATTTGGTATATGATTTGGTATGAAGTAAGGCCATGAATGGTTTATGGATTAACTCATGTTGGTAAGTTTGATATATGAATAAATGTTGAAATCGGCCATACTTATAATGCTTACGCTATATGTTTATTTGGCTAACATGTGTAGTGTACACGCTTAAGCTTTGGCCAAGTGGTGGTTGAAATATGCCACGTTAAATTTATAAGTTATGCATTGAAATGGTAAGTGCCTAGATGGGAATATGCTTGTGATCATGGAAAGGGTGATAATGTTTAAATTATGTAAACTTACTTGAAATGGTTTATCATGTGGTTAATTCCAAAAAGAATTATGTTTAAATGTACTAGCTTGTGACTATGGTTGAATGATATGTTATTGTTTTGTGTGATATTCGTAGGAAACGAGTGTGGAAAGGAATTTGAAATAATAAGTTCATACTTGAAGAATAAAATGACGAAAAAGGGGATGATGAGTTGATTTGATGTTGTTATTTAAGCTTAAGTGATGTTTTCATTGTAATACTAAGAATTTTATCAATGTGTTAATGAATGGTATAATCGATAAACATTGAGTTAAATGGTGAATACGTATTAGTATTGAACTTAACGATACTGAAGTGTACTTAAATTAAATGAAAGTTTCTAGTGATATGATTTGAATTAAAAGAATTATTGTGGTATTGAAATATATATATTGGATTGAGAAATTGATTTGAATTGTGAACATGAAAGATTGTGAATTGAATAAAATGGAAATGAAGCATTGAATTACATGAGTAAGTATTGGGTCTCGTAGGCCCTATTTGTTATGAATATAATATTTTGAGGATATGTTGTAAAGAATTATAAAAACATGTTAAAAATTTGAAAAGTTTAAATTTGAATGAAAATTTGTAACTCGGTTTAATACATTTACATGTGTAAGTGTTCTAGTAATGCCTCATGCCCTATTTCGGAGTTGAATACGTGTAAGGGGTGTTACACAACTCTAATGCCATCGGCCGATACAACATGCCCCAAAAATCTAACTTCCCGAACCTGGAACCCATATTTGCTAAACTTAGCGAACAATTTTTTTTGCGTAAAGTTTGCAATATAATTCTTAAATGCTTGGCATGCTCTGTCTCATCTCATGAATAAATCATAAGATCATCAATGAATACCATAATGAATCTGTCTAAGTATGGTGTGAAGATTCTGTTCATCAAGTCCATAAATACTGCAAGTGCATTAGTCAAACCAAATTGCATCACAATAAATTCATATTGTCTATACCTGGTCCTGAATGCAGTTTTTGGCACATCTGAGTCTTTAACTCACAGTTGATAATAACCAAAACGAAGGTTGATCTTTGAGAACACTGTCGCACCTTTCAACTGATCAAACAGATTTTCAATACGTGGCAAATGATACTTATTCTTGATCTGACTTTGTTGAGCTATCGATAGTCAATACATAATTGCATGGACTCATCTTTTTTCTTAACAAATAACACCAGAGCACCCCAAGAAGAAAAACTTGGTCGAGCAAAATCCCTATGTGCCAACTATTGCAACTGTGCTTTCAACTCTTTCAATGCTGTAGGTCCCATTTTGTAAGGAGCTATCGGTATCAGAGATGTTCCCGACATTAATTCACTAGCAAAGTCAACCTTTCTGATCGGTGGTAACCCAGGTAACTCCTCTGGAAACAGGTCTGAATATTCACATACCACTTAAGTCAATTCTAGCTTCAACTCAGTAACTTTAGAATCTAATATGTAAGCAAGATATGCTTCACAGCCTTTTCTAACATATTTTTGTGCTGACATAGTTGATATAACATTAGATATACTATCCAGTTCGAAGCTTTTCATCGTTCTAACATTTCAACACAATATGCTTTCGTCTATAGCTCACAATAGCATTATGTAGAGTTAACTAGTCCATACCCATAATCACATCAAACTCATCGAAAGGTAGTAACATCAAATTAGCCAGAAAGTTGCAACTTCGAATTACAAACTTTATCAACTAAAACCTACTGACCTAGGGGGTTCGTTACTTTAACCAAAAAATCAGTAGACTAAAAAGGCAATTTCTTATCTAACACTAAAGTCGTGCATACATGGGAATGTGTTGACCCCGAGTCAATCAAAGTAGTAACATCAGTATCAAAGATAGAAAATGTACCCGTGATAACATCTGGCACTGAAGCTTCCTCTCGAGCACAAATCGCATAAGCCCTAGCCGATGCTCGTGCCTCGGATCTCACAGTAGAATCCTTTGTCCCACTATGACTATTTCCTGCATTTCTAGTGTTCCAAGGCACTATACCTCTCATATGAACCACATTTAAAACATACCCATTCTTTCATCTTGTAATCACCAAAGTGTCGATGTCCACATTGTTGACATTCTGGCTTGTTGCTCTTAACACTACCTACACTTGCTATAGAC
Source organism: Gossypium hirsutum (assembly GCF_007990345.1). Lineage (NCBI taxonomy): Eukaryota > Viridiplantae > Streptophyta > Magnoliopsida > Malvales > Malvaceae > Gossypium > Gossypium hirsutum. The sequence goes on along the minus strand of NC_053439.1, from coordinate 19,088,152 downwards.
GTAGCATGAAGCTTTGAATTCACATGCTATTTTCCTCGATCTCTACCAGAATAACCCACAAAAGTTGACGAACGGATATGATATTTTTTTGATTTTTTTACGGCGATTGATATGATTTTCTTGCTAATCTCTTACCCAAATCACGAGCTTCATAATCAACTTTTCTTTTAGCTTTACTCAATTCTTTAGCTTTGTGCACTCTGCCAACTAGAACAACAAATTCTTAATCCATTTCTAATCATTAACATAAACATAGCATAATCCATTCAAATGCATGCTTATCGTCCCTTAATCGAGCCCTCAAGGCCTTAGAAACACTTTAGAAATGATTTGGGACTAAATCGGAAACATTTAAAACATTGAGAAAAAGTTAGAAATTTTAAACTGCAGGGATCATATAGCCGTGTAACAATCGAAATAGGGACATACGGTCATGTCCCAGCCCGTGTCCGTACCCGTGTAACTCTCTGAGTTGGGTCACAATGCCAAGCCACACAATTGTGTGCCAAGCCGTGTAACCCTCGAAATGGCTTCACATGCCCGTGTCTAGGCCATGTCCTAGGCCGTGTAACTACCTGACTTGTAACCTTTAAAAACTATAGGGGAAACACGACCATGTCGCATGGTCGTGTGTCAGACATGGTTGAGACATACGCCCATATCTTAGGCCGTGTGGACATGAAACTGGCTAAAATCAAGCCATTTCCTTCACCCACTTCATGCATGTACCTACAAGCCATTTGCACCCTTAACCAAGGCATCAAAACATACAAAAACATACATAAAATGACCAATTCAAATGACCAAATCCCATTCATCCAATATGCCATATAGGCCCCTCAATCACAATCAAACTAACATACCTAAACTTATGCATATTTGAACACATTACTACCATTTCAAAACATACCATACTTGATCTATACCATGTCAATATAAACTTACCATTTAGACCATTACTCACATACATCAAAATCACCCAAGTGACACAGACAAAGCATTTACAAATGGTACCAAACAACCTACATATATATATACATACCAAAATCAACATTTAGCATTCAACCCAAACTTTAAACATAAGTTCACCTGTACATGCCGTTATAACCTTGGCCAAAACATCAAAAACTACTGAAATGTTCGTTGGATAGTGTGATAGGTCTTCGACAAGCTTTTCCTCCATCTAGATTCGTACAAGGTGTGTCTTGATCTAAATAAGGAAATCCAGTCCGTTTAATACTCATACGATTCAATTTAGTCCAAAATTCATACTCTTACAAATTTACACTTTTGCCCGTAATATTTTAACTTCTTTATAATTTAGTCCTTAAGCTCATAAATTAAAATTTATGCAATTTCACCCACATATCAAGCTAGCTAAAATACCTAGGGACTTATATCAACCCATACAAATCATCATTTCACAATTTGCCCATGCTATTTCTTTACTTTTACAAATAAATCCCTAAATGATAATTTCATCAAAAATCACTTTACAAAACTTGTTTATTTAACAACAAAGATTCATATTCTTCCATTAAACTTCAAAAATCATGCAAGAACATTCATGACAAAACTCTAAACCTTGAAAATTTTTGCAAATTTGTCCCTAGGCTAGCTAAATTAAGCTACAACGATCTCGAAAACATAAAAATCATGAAAAACGAGACAAAAATTACTCACATGCAAAGAGATATCCCTAGCCAAATGTTCAAGCCCTAATATGGTTTCTTTCTTCTTCAATTTTGGCGGTAAACTGTCAACTAAGAAGATGATAACATCTTCTACATTATTTTACTTTATTTATTTATCAAATTACTTAATTAACCTTTAACTTAAACTAATTGAAACATCAATCTCATGCCCATCTTTTTCCACTAATAATAATTTTTAATTACCATATAAATCCCTTTACTTTAAAATTACATAGCTATTTGATACCTTTAAATTATATAACTCTACTTTTGCATCTTTTACGATTTAGTCCTTTTTACTTAATTAAGCATGCAAACGTCAAAGTTCCTTAAAGAAATTTTTATACGACCCTACTAACATACCATGGACATTAAAATAATTATAAAATAAATATTTATTCATCGAATTTATGGTCCTAAAACTACTATTTTAATTTCATTGAAAACAGGTTGTTACATATAAATAAACATAACATTTAATTCATCATTGTTACCATACGATCATGTTTCATTCCATTTGCTTACTTACTGTTTCCATTACCATGAGTGTACTATAAGCCTATTCAAGCATCCTCAAATTCACATATTAGTAGATTCATTGACCATCATATAAACTCATTTATAATATAAATAGATTTCATAAGATACATTACATAAGCATCAATCTTTTCCTATAGTTATGAACCTTTCCAATAAGTCACCTACGATTCTATTCCTTTTCTTACCCGTTGAACCCCTCTAGAGTTACATCAGATACTCGATAAAGCTCACACATAGTGTGTCTTTATATATAACCGTAACCTTTCCTTTATATCATTGATCACACGAGCTGTGAAATGGGCCTACTCACACTAGTTGTGGGTTGGAATGTAAGCTACACGATGCTGCTCACACGAGCCGTAGAGTATCTACAACAAAAGTAGGACCTTAGCCATCGGTAGGACATTCAAGACCAGCACCCGAAACATGAAATCCCTAATAACATGTCATTTGTATCCTAAGAATTCTTAAGGTTCAACTGGGACTCGATATTCGTCAATTCGTCATAATGTGGATACATTCACATATATATTAGTTCATTTACATTAAAAACAAGATAGTAAACATTTAATTTAATTAACATTACAATGATTACAGTTCATACGAACTTACATGACTAAATTGCAGCAATGACTAAGTATAGGGGCTATTTGGTGATTTTCTCTTTTCCTTGATTTTCCACTAGTTCTTCATCTAAATTAATAATTCCATTCAATTCACTAATTCTAACAAAAAAATCAATTCATCTTATGCAATTAAGTCTTTTTTTGACATTTTGCAAAATTGGCCCCAACATTTTACTTTTATACAATTTAGTCCTTAAGCCCAACACGTGCAAATTAACCATTTTTATTCAATTAATCCCATTCCAGCATTTAAAATAATTAATTTAGCTTATAACCCATAATAATGAAAATTTACAAAATTACCCTCAAAGTTTACTCTTTTTACAATTTAGCCCCTAAACTCGAAACATGCAATTTCATCAGTTTTAATCATAAATCATGCTAGCAAATTTTTAACCAATCTTAAAGAGCCCATATTTATCCATAATTTACAATATTTTCCTTGAATTTTACAATTTTAATAAATCAGTCCCTAAACTTGAAAATCATCAAAATTTACTTAACAAAATACTTATATTCAACAACCAAGCTTAATAATCTATCATAAAATTCTAAAAACATCACAAATTCATCCATGGTAAAATTATATTCACTTAAATATTTAACAAATTGAGCCCTGGGTTAGCCAGATTAAGCTAATACGATATCAAAAGCATCAATTTCATGAAAAAACGGGTAAAAATTACCAACCACGCATGAAGAAATAGCTTTGGCCGAAACTTAGCTTAGCTTAGCTTCCATGAAGTGTTCGGTTAGACAAAGAAAGAAATTAAAAAATGAAAAAGATGATGATAGGTTTCATCTTTTATTTTAATTTTACTTATTTAGCAATTTATCGTATTAACCTTTTTAAACCATTTAAATTTCAATAAAATCTATCCGTATTTGTCCACTAATATAAACAAGGTATATTTACCTTTTAAAACCCTTAACTTATGGTTCTTTAGCCAATTAATACAATTAAGCTAATAGCAATTGACTTTTGCATCCTTTTAGTATTTCGTCCTTTTTAATTAATTAACTATATAAACAATAACATTTATTAACCAAATTTTAATACGACCTTAATAACATTCCGTAAATATTTATTGCTCGGTTTATAGAAACGAGGTTTCAATACCTCATTTTCTAAAACCACTTGACTTTAGGGTTATACCACTTGAACCTAATTATTCATTCAAATAACATAATTTCCCAATTCAAAGTTTATTTTAATACTATAATTGACTTGTAAATATTTAATAATAATATTTACAGGCTCGCTTGCCGAATTTGTGGCGAAACCACTGTTTCTAGCACCATTGAAAAATGGGTTGCTACATTAGCACATGCTAAAAATGTGCAAATATTAAATAAAAAATATGTTCAAAAAGGGGTTCAAACTAGAGACCTCAAAGATAGCTAAGGAGTTTCCTACCACTAAGCCACAACACTTGTTTTCAATAATGTGTGAATAATTTTAAGACAGAAGAGCTAGCAAATTCTCCCTTTTTACCAAATTAAATTAATTAAGAAAATGGGATGTGACAACTCTTCTCTTCTTAAAAGAAATTTTGTCCTCGAAATTACCTGAAGGAAATAGGTGAGGATATTGTTGTCACATCACATCTTCAGGTTCCCAAGTTGCCTCACTCGAATCATTATTTCTCCACAACACTTTCACAAGAAGAACTTACTTCCTTCTTAAAACTTTAACATCATGATCAATGATCTGCACCAATTCCTCCTCAAATGTTAAATCATAACTGACCTCAATATCCTCTACTAGAATCACATGAGAAGGTTCGGATTGATAACGTCGCAACATGGACACATGAAACACATTGTGAATACGATCCAACTCTAGAGGTAACACCAATTAGTAAGCCACTGGTCCAATCCTCTTAAGGATGTGGTAAGGTCCAATGAATCTTGGATTCAATTTCCTCTTACGACCAAATCTCAATACCTTCCTCCAGGGTGAAACCTTAAGGAAAACTGCATCACCCATATTATACTCAATGTCCCTCCTCTTCAAGTCAAAGTAGGGCTTCTATCAATCTGATGCAACTTTTTTTCTCCCAAATCTGTCCAACACAAAGGTGTCCTACACTTGTGCCCATACAGTGCCTCATACGGAGCCAGCTGAATGCTCAACTGAAAACTATTATTATAAGCAAATTCTACAAGCGATAAATGCTCTTCCCAATTACCTCAAAATTTTATTACACAACCTCATAACATATATTCGAGAATCTGAATAACCCTATCAGATTGCCTATCAGACTGTGGATGATAAGGAGTACTGAAATTCAATATTGTGCCAAAATCGTGATGTAAAGTGATGATCTCTATCAGAAATGATAGACAATGGTACTCCATGAAGTCTTACAATCTGAGCAATGTACAACCTTACCAACTTCTTCAAAGAATAATTGGCACACAAAATGGACGGATTTCATCAATCGATCCACAATCACCCAAATAGAATCTTTCTTGGACAATGTTAACGACAATCCACTAACAAAATCCATGGTGATACTCTCCCACTTCCACTGAGGAACTTGAATAGGCTGGAGCAAACCCAAAGGAAATTGGTGTTCAGCCTTGACTTGTCAGCACGTCAAGCATCTAGCCACAAAGTCTGTAACATCATGTTTTAATCTCAGCTACCAATACTACTCCTGAAGATCTCTATACATCTTACTACCTTTAGGATGCATAGCATAGGAACTACTATGCGCTTCCTGAAGTATAGATTGCTTCAACCTCAAATCAAAAGACACACAGAATCTTTCACAATAATAAAAAATTCCATCAGAATTATAAGCAAAATCTGAAGTTTTACCCTCCTTAACAAGCTTTACAAGGGGCTCTAATGACGAATCTGAAATATGCTTTTGTTTAATCTCCTCAATCAAATTTGGTCGTGCTTGCAACTCTGCAAGCAAACCACAATTATCAGATAAACTAAACTTAACTAACATTGCGCTCAACACTGACATAGACTTCCTACTCAATGCATCTGCCACAACATTAGCCTTACCCGAATGGTATCCGATGGTACAGTAATAATCTTTCAAAGGCTCGATCCAACACCTCTATCTTAAGTTCAACTTCTTTTGGGCGAGTAGATACTTAAGACTTTTATGATCTGTATTGATGACACATCTGTCCTCATAAAGATAGTGCCTCCAAATCTTAAGTGCGAATACCATAACGACCAATTCCAAATCATGTGCTGGATAGTTACTCTCATCTGGCTTGAGTTGCCTCGAAGCATATGCTACCATTTTCTCGTCTTGCATCAGCACGGATCCAAGACCAGAATGGGATGCATCACTATTGACCACGTAATCTTTCCTAGACTCAAGTTGAATCAACACTGGTGCTTGAGTTAAAGCTGCCTTAAGTTTCTCAAAACTAGCTTGTTGCTCATCGGTCCACTTAAACGGTGTAGTCTTGCTCAATAGTTTAGCCATTGGAGCCGCAATCAGGAAAAATCCTTCCACAAACCTCCTACAAACCAACTTCTCTACTACTAAGGAAGAAATCACATTTGTAAGATAATTCTGACACTCTCTAATCACAATAATCTCATTTCCAGGAGTAGTCCTCAAAGTAATTCATTTAGTGTCACAGTCTAAGATGATTCAATGCTCGCTCAACTAATCCATTCCCAATATGAGATCGAATTCTCCAAAGGGTAGTTCTATAAGGTCAGCACGAAACACCTCACCTTGTACTTGACCTGGGCATTGCGTATAGATTTTATTCACTTGTACAAATTGACCTAAGGGACTAAGTACTGTCACATCACTAACTGTTTCCTCTACTCGAATACCCAGTTTCTCAGCCATCATACAAGATACATACGAATGAGTAGAACCACTATCTATCAATGCAAAATAAGGAATGTCATTAATAGTAAAGGTACATGCTATCACATCAGTCGCATCATGATAATTTCAGTGCTTGGCCACATACACAAGTGATGGCTGCCTCGTATCAACTTTATTAGCACCTTGAACTGGTGCTCGTTGTCTCTGACCTGTATCTCCTCCTCTATTCTGTCCTTAAGCTCGCTGTGACTGCTAACTAGCTCTCTGATTTGGTGCACGATTCTGGCCTTGTGCTGGTACTTGCGCATTCAACAGAAGACATTCTTGAATGTTATGGTCCAGTGACCCACATTTTAGGCATGCGCCCATGCCTCTCCAACACACACCTAGATGTCTCTTGCCATAGGTGGCATAATTCTAAATCCTATCCACTACTACAACAAAATTGTGGCAGGGTCGATCATCTTTGGCTCGCTTAATTGGATGTTGAGCCTATCAACTAGGACCAGAATCTCTCTTAGTTGAAGCTCTAACTTGCTCCTTCCGCTCGCGCGTAATGCATCTAACCTCCGAACAGATCATGGTCTTCTCTACCAAAGCTTCGAAGACTCTTTTGCAATGGAGCCACTTGTATCATGAAATAAGATCTAAACCCAAATTCAAATCGGGCACACTTATCTTGCTCATCAACTACCATTCTTGGAGCATAGCGACTGAGCCTTAAGAACTTACCCTCGTAGTTGGCCACAAACATATTACCTTGCCTCAGCTCAATAAACTCAAGGCTCCTGGCCTCCACTAAGGCTCCTGGCCTCCACATATCTAACTCCAACATATTTCTTCTAGAATGCCTCCAGAAAGTAATCCCATGTTAAGCGGTTAGCTTGGGTGCTTCTCACAATAGCTTGCCACCAGCGGTAGGCCTCATCACGTTGTAATTACACAGTCCCCATAAGTTTTTGTTTATGAGTGCACTCCATATCGTCAAGAATCCTCTTTGTAGCCTCTAATCGATAGTCGCCTATAGTAGGGGTCATCCTAGCAATGCCCTTAAACAGTTCAGCCTTACTCAATCGGAGCCTCTCAGTAATAGTGCCATGATTGTTAACACCAAATTGGGCACTCGCCACTCGTTCTAAAAGGCGTAACATGGCATGCGATACAGCCTAGCTCGAAGGCTCTTGCTGACTCTCGTCAATAGTGGATGCTCGTTACATATTCTCTGTAATAGGTTCAAGGGTTCACACCCGAGACGTGGATAAGTTGATTTAGGTTCCTTGTCTCGATTCCCCATGTGCTCTCATTCACCTAGTTCTAACATCGAGAGTACTTATTTTAAAAATTTTTACTGTCAAAAGACATAAGTTTTTATCGTTATCACTTGAATATTATTTTCAATCGAAATTTTCATTTTATCGCTTTCATACAAGTTTCACCATTTGTGATTCTCACAATCTAAAGTTTGTCTCAGTTAAAATTTTTCTACAGTTTCTTATAGTCTCACAATCTATAGTTTTCACAATTTTATAGTTTCAAAGTCTATAGTTTCATATCTAAAGAACACTTACCCTAGATTGGTCTTTGGTAGGTCTCATTCGGATTTCTTTGTAACAAAATCACATGTAGCTCTTTTTTTCTTCAAAATACTGATTTTTTATGCATGAAATTTTTAGAAAACATTTATACCCAAAGTTTGAGTTTTGAATCGAGCTCTGATACCAGTAAATATAACCCCTACAATTGCGCCTAGACATTATGGTCCAATCTAAGCTATTACATGGGCCTTGAAGATGGCTAAAATGGTTCTTAATAGAAAATTCACTTACCTTTGGAAAACATTTCATTTTGTAAAACATCTTGTACTTTTCGTTATAGAGTTATGTGTTCATTTATAATTAAAAATTATTTTAAATGTAAAGTTATTTTTAAAACACATATTTGCAACGACTAATAATCATTAAAACATTTCTTTGATCATTTTAGAAATCACATAAAAATAATTCATGCATAATACCGTATTATATCAAAATAGTGTCTCTTACCATAGTTCATAATATAAAATTTAAAGTCTCAAAACCATTTAAACAAACCCAATTTAAAGTCCATAGTAAAAGTCCAAAAGAAGTTCCAACCAGTCCATAAAAACACCAAACCATACAAAATCCTTAATCACAAAAACATATTATACCGAGATCCCCTTCGAAGATCCAAATTCGAGACTTAAGTATAAGGATTACTTGAGAAACATGAATACCATAGGTGAGCTTTAAAAGGCTCAGTGTGAGATCAAAACAAGCGCTTATTTTAAAACATACACATCAAAATATCACAAGGCATTTTTCAAAAAATTAGCATATTATCTCATTTATTGAATCAAACATGACATGCTTAAGAAAAATGCACAAATATAAGATTTCTTACTAATCTCCGCTACACACCAATATAGAGTTCCCTAGAACTCATCCATCCAATAACACACTAGTTTGTGGACAAGCCACCACAGAGATACCGATGAATGGTCACATAGCACATCGTGGATAGACCACCACATACTTGCCAATAACAGCCACATAACTGATTTTAAACTGCCGCATAACTTCTTCCTTTCACAATCCCACCCCATGCATGTAAGATGGCCATTTAAACACATATGTTTCACTTTTGACATTTTTCACAAATTTTTATGGTCATAACTCATATTTCTTGATTTTTACACATGCATGTATCATGCTTACATTTTCACATATCACATAGTTTTCACTTTAGCATTCTTTAATATACATATTTATATTAAAACATGAATCCTAACATACATATACACATACACATATATCACATGTTTAGATCATCACATATCAATCTATCCATAAATTACATAATATAGAGTTGAGATCAACATTAAATACATGACATATCACAAATCATATATTTTCACAACAATTAATAGTGTAGGTCACTTACTTGGTTTCCTCTTCGATTAAGTTTTTCAACTCCCCATGAGTATGTAAGGTACTTAAACGTTAACTAGTTAAATAACATTTTAATTAAATAGTAATATTAAACTTCACTTGAAACGAGAGTTAAATCCCAGACCTTAATGTAGATCCAAACCACTTACTCCTTTGTAGAAGTTTCATTTAGGTCTAGTCTTGATCACAAATCCTCAATTCAAATACTTGAATTTATCACTCTTGTGATGTTTCACTATTGGTTTTTTGAAGGATTGTTAACCGATCACTTATTTCGTTACGAGATGATCGAAGGAACAAAAATGGAACGAAATCGGTTGTTGGATAATCTAAAATAATCAAATAAAAGAAAAGAAAATATTTGTTTTAGTCATTAGGATAATCATTAAGAAAAAGAGAAAAAAGAGAGGAAGAAATCGATCACCGGTAGCAGCGGTGATAGTAGTCTGACGACAACGATAACAACGATGACTGGGCGGTAGTTTGGCTATGGGGGTACGGTTGTTCGGTGGTGGTGCAAAATACAAGTAGGGAGGAGGGTTCAGTCACTTTTAATTGAAAGAGAGAAGAAAAAATGGAAGAGAAGAAAATCGATGGAGGAGAAGGTGACCCACGGTGTTTACGGTGGCGCACAATGGAAGAGGGGATGGGAAATCGAAAGGAAAAAAAGAAGGAATGTTAGGTGGAGGTGATGGTGCAAAAACTCACGATGGTGGAAAGAAAATGGTAGTGGTTATTGTAACACCCCTAACCTGTATCCATCGCCAGAACAGGGTTACAAGCATTACCAGAGTTTTCAAATCAAACAAACATAAATTTCAAACATTTCAAATCATATCAATATTAATATTAAAATCAATCCAAATCATACATATTGCCCCTCATACAAGCCCTCGAGCCCTAAATACGCATTAGAAACTTGTCGAGACTAAATCAGGAACTCAGAGAATTATTCAGAAAATAGTGAAAATTTTCAACATTGATGGGGTCATACGGACGTGTGGCTAGGCCATGTGACTCACACTGCCAAAAGACACGCCTGTGTCACAAGTTGTGTGGACATTCGAAGTAGGGACAGACAACCGTGTCCCAACCCATGTTCGTACCCATGTAACTCACTAACTTGGCTCACACGAACAAGCCACATGCCCGTTTGCCAAGACGTATGCTAGGCCATGTAACAGCCTGACTTGTAACCCTTTGAAAACAACAAGGGACACACGACCGTGTTGCTTGGTCGTGTGTCACACACGGTTGAGACACGCGCCCGTGTCTTTGCCTGTTTGGACGAAAATAGGCCATTTTACAAGCCATTTTCTCACCCATCTTGGTATGTTCCTACAACCAAAAATGCACATATATACAATCCATAAGAAGGCACCAAAATCGCACTTATTCAAGCTATAAACATAAGCTATAATAACATACAACCAATATGCCAAAAGGCACCTCAATTGATAACATGAAAACATGTAAAGCTATGAATTGAATTTAGCCAAAATAATCAATTAACTTCCAACAATATTTGCATCAATACATACCATAAAATTTACTTACGGTTTGGTACCAAACATACAATTCAACCACTAACATCAATAGTCATATAAGTCAGTCAAATCAAAGTGCCAATTCAAAACATTTCCATCAAGTTACAGGCCATATATTATATGCTTATTCAAACTATAATTTCATCATCTATAATTCAAGCATATCAAGCCAAACATTATCCATATTAAGGCCAATATTTGCATACCAAAACCAAATTCATTTAAACACCAAAATACTATAACTCAAGCCAAACGAAGTGACCATTTCAGCAATCAAACATATTGGCCAACATTAGCAAAAATACCTATACATGCCATTATAACCAAAATTAAAACATTTAAAAAACTGATAGAGCCGATGAATAGTGTGATATAACTCCGACAAGCTTCTAACCTGAACGAGCTTCCGATTCACTATAAGACACGGAAAATAACACCGAGTAAGCATATAAGCTTAGTAAGTTCATATAACATAAAACATAACTTATCATTTCAATACATAATAGGTAAGATAACATGGCATAATCCAACTGCACTTGGCCAAAGCCTAAACATGTAGACCAAACATGTTAGCTATTTGATCATATAACATAGGCTATGTAATCATCCATTTCAATTCTTAATATGCCATGTAGCACTAATTCAATGTAATTCACATATGTCCTTGTATTAGTTCGTATCGAGCTCTCACTATTGTATATCAGAGTAGTGCCTGATGAACCATTTAGAATACCATCGGATACTCAAGATAGCTCACACATAGTGTACTAAATCATAGAACTGTAATCTGTCAAATCCTGTAAATGTATGCTCACACCAGCTGTGAATTAGAATGCTTACATAAGTTGTGGATATGGGCCTGCTCACATGAGCTATAGGTCGAAACGTAGCTACACGATGTTGCTCACACAAGTTGTGGAGTATCCGCAAAACATGCCAGACCTCATCCAACGATAGGACATTCTGGACCAGCACCCAAATCATGTAAACCCTATTGACATGTTATTTGTATCCTACAAATTCTTAAGGTTCAAACGGGACTCGATAATTGTTGAACTTCGTTGGATATGTAATCGGTATTTACGTATATCAATTCATAACACAAGTATATTTCATTCAAAAAAAAAGATATACACAATTTAATTACATGAATTAACACAAATTAGTCCCCGGGCTAGCTAGATTAAGCTACAACAAACCCAAAAACATAGAAATAATTAAAAACGGGACAACAATCACTTACATATGAGCAAAAGGACTTTGGTCAAACCCTAGCTATGGCTTCCTTAGAAAAATCAGTTGAAGATGGAAGTAAAAGATGAAAGCATTGTCATTTTGTTTTATTTAATTTTAACATTATTTACTAATTACCAAAATAACCTTAAAAACTAATCAAAATTTCATTAATGGCAAACCATGTTCATCCCCTAACACCATTAATGGTTTAATTATCATATAAGGACTCATACTTTAAGTTTATATAGCTATTTAATACCTTTAGCTACTAGAACTCAAGTGTTGCACATTACGCAATTTAGTTCTTTTTATCGAATTGAGCTTATAAACGGTAAAATTTCTTAACAAAATTTTTACACGATATTACTATCATGCTGTAGGAAATAAAATAATAATAAAATAAAATTTTTGACTTCAGATTTGTGATCCCAAAACCACTATTTTGATTTCACTAAAAAAGGGCTATTACAATTCCCCTTAAAAATATTTTCATCCCCGAAAAGAGGTTCAGATATTGCTTTCTCGTAGCTTCCTTAGGTTTACAAATGGCTTTGTCTATTTTGTGTGTTTTCCAGAGTACTTTTACTAAAGCTATGTTCTTGTTTCTTAATTCTTTCACCTCTCATGCAAGAATCTTGATTGGTTCCTCACTGTATGACATATCAGGCTGAATCTCGACATTTGTCGGGGAGATAACATGTGAAGGGTCAGATCGATAACTTTGTAACATAGACACATGAACGACATTATGAATCTTTTCTAATTCTGAAGGTAAAGCTAATCGATACGCAATAGGCCTAATTCTTTCAATAATCTCATACTGCCCGATAAGTCACGAACTTAGCTTTCTTTTACGACCAAACTGAAGGACTTTCTTCCAGGGTGATACTTTCAAAAGTAATATGTCACCGACTTAAAATTCTATGTCTTTACAATTAATATCTGCATATGATTGCTAACAATCTAAAGCTACTTTCAAACTATCTCGGATCACTTTTAGTTTTTCTTCAGTCTCACAAATCAAATCAACCCCGTGTATCTTTTTCTCACTAAGTTCAGTCCAGTATAATAGAGTTTGACATTTACAACCATACAAAGCATCATACAGTGTCATCTTTATGCTCAACTAAAAACTATTGTTATATGCAAATTCAACCAATGGTAGATACTTCTCCTAGTTGCCTTCGAACTCTAATATACAACAAACAAACATATCCTCAAGAATCTAAATTATTCACTTAGATTGACCATTAGACTAAGGATGAAATGCAATGCTAAAATGCAACCACGTACCTAGAGCTTCCTTTAACTTTTTCCAAAATTGAGATGTAAACCTCGGATCTCTATCCAAAATAATGGAAACTGACACCCCATGTAACCAGACAATCCCAGAAATATACAACTCAGCTAACCTGTCAAGGAAGAAATTTGTACGTATCAAAATAAAACATGCAGACTTTGTCAAACAAACAATGATAACTCAAATAGAATCTTTCCTTCTCGGAGATAGGGGTAAACCCAATACGAAGTCCATAGTAACTCGATCCCATTTCCACTCCGGTATCATCACTGGCTGCAATAATCCAAAAGGTACCTGATATTCAACTTTAACTTGCTGACATATCAGACATCTCGATACAAAGTCAGAGATCTCACGTTTCATTCCTGGCCACCAATACATCTGTTTCAAATCGCTATACATCTTATTACTTTCTAGATGAACAAATACGCTACTATTATGAGTTTCGTGTAGGATCCTCCGAATGAGTTCTGGATTCTTCGGCACACAAATTCTACCTTTGAATAATAAACAATCATCGAGTCCAATATGAAACCCTAAATCAGAAGTCGACTCACTCTGTGGTCGTTTAGCTAACAACTTATCATCACACCTCTGAGCTTCGTAGATCTGCTGTCAAAACACCAGTCTAACTTTCAACTCGGCAAAGATCAAACCATCATCAGGTATTTCCAATTGCGTATTCATCGCTTGCAGAGCAAATAAAGACTTTCTACTCAGAGCATCAGCAACTACATTCACTTTTCCTTGATGATAATTAATGATCAACTTATTGTCATTTAACAGTTTGAGCCATCTGTACTGTCTCAGATTCAAGTATTTTTGCGACATTAGATATTTCAAACTCTTATGATTGGTAAATATAGACTTTTTTCACCGAACAAATGGTGTCGCCAAATTTTCAATGCAAACACAATAGCTGCCAACTCTAAATCATGTGTTGGGTAATTCTTTTTGTGTGACTTTAACTATCTAAAAGCATAAGCTATTACTTTGTCTTCTTGCATCAAAACACAAACTAAACCATTTAAAGATGCATCAGTATAAATCACAAATTCTTTACCCGATTCAGGTTGAACCAAAATTGGTGCCTCAATCAACAGTGCTTTCAACTGATTAAAACCTTGCTGAAATTTTTTGAACCATTTAAATATCACATATTTTTGTAATAGTTGCGTCACCGATGTAGCTATCATCGAAAACCCTTTGATGAATCTTCAATAATAACCAGGTAATCCCAGACAACTTCTAACCTCGAATACATTTTTTGGTGGTTTCCAATCAACAACTGCTGAAAGTTTACTCGGATAAACTCTGATGCCTTCGGTGAATACTATATGTCCTTGAAAACTGACTTCTTGGAGCCAAAACTCACATTTTATAAATTTTGTAAACATTTTTTTATCTCGTAGGGTTTGCAACACAATTCTCAAATGCTCGCCATGCTCAGACTCGTCTCGTGAATATATCAAAATATCATCAATAAAAACCATGATAAATCTGTCTAAATACGGTCTACAGATTCTATTCATCAAACTCATAAATACTGTAGGTGCATTAGTTAAACCAAATGTCATCACAAGAAATTCATAGTGTCCGTACCTAGTTCTGAATGCAATTTTTGGCACATTTGAATCTTTAACCCGTAGTTGATAGTAGCCAGAATGAATATCAATCTTTGAAGATACTGTTTCAACTTTCAACTGATCAAACAGACTGTCAATTCGAGGTAGTGGATATTTTATCTTGATTGTAACTTTGTTCAGCTAACAGTAATAAATACACAATCTCATCAATCTATCATTTTTCTTAACGAACAGAACTGTTGCACCCTAAGGTGAGAAACTGGGTCGAGCAAACCCCCTATCTATCAATTCATGCAGTTGTGCTTTCAACCCTTTCAATTCAGTAGGAGCCATTCTTTAAGGTGCTATCAATATCGTTGATGCCCCCGGTACTAGTTCAATAGTAAACTCAACCTCTCTTATCGGCGGTAATCCATGTAACTAATCTGGAAACACATCAGGATACTAACAAACTACTGACATTGGTTCAAGCTTCGATTCAAAAACTTTAGTATCCAATACATAAGCAAGGTAAGCATTGGAACCTTTTTTCACATATTTCTGCACTGACATAGTTGATATAACAACAGGTAACCCACTCACACTATCTGATTCAACACAAAGTGTCTCACTGTTCTAACATTTCAATACAATAAGCTTTCATCTACAGTTTACAATAGTGTCATGTAGAGTTAGTCAATCCATGCCCAAAATCACGTCAAATTCATCAAACGACAATAGCATCAAATCAGCTGAAAAATTGTAACCCCGAGGCATCAAAGGACAACTCTTGCAAACTTTATCAACTAGCGTATACTGACCTAGGGGGTTTGATACTTTAACCACGAATTTAGTGGACTCAATAGGTATATTTTTACTAGATACTAAATTTGTGCAAACATACGAATGGGTTGATATTGGATCAATCAAAGCAGTAATATCAGTATTAAAAATAGAGAAAGTACCGATAATAACATCTGGAGCAGAAGCACCTCTCGTACGTGAATAGTATAAGCCTTAGTTGGTGCTCGTTCTTTGGACCTTACGGCATAGCCTTTTGTTACTCCACGACTACCATTCACATTTTCGGGATTACGAGGTGGTCTACCTCTCGGAGCAGTATTGTTTGGCCTCGTAGTCTGAACTTTCTCTTTCTCAAATTTCTCTAGTCAATCTTTAAGATAGTGGTCGAAGGAACCACACCTAAATCATGCTCCGTTCTTTAGTCGACACTTGGAAACATGAAAATTTACACATTTTTACATACCCTTTTTAACTTAAAATCATATAGTTTCGATAAAATTCTTGTCAAAAAAATAATTAATTTTTACAAAAAATTAAAGTGCACTTAAAATATGAACATGTTGAATTTTAGTTAATTTTATAATTAATTTTGATGAATTTTGGTTATTTTCAACAAATTTCCACAAAAGGCGAAATATGGCTCGGTAGACACTACTAGAAGTACAAAATCGAGAAGCAATTTGAAGTATCGAGGCAAACTAAATTTCAGCCTAAGACAGTCCAAATTTATATGTATTAATTCATAATATAATTAATTTTAATTTATATCCAAATAAATTTGGGTTAATAAATTCTTATTAATTAATTATGAAAAAGTGGTCTAGTTGAACGGAACCGAGTGAACCAAACCGACCAAGAAATGGAAAGCCCAAAAATCGTCCCAAGAGTTGACTCAAATCAGCTTACTAGCTGATTATTTAAGCTTGCAAAGAGGCCCTTGAAGACTTGTTCATGTTGCATTCAAACCCCTCCACAATTAGTGGCTTTATAGATTTGCCCCAAGCCAAAATTAGCAAAGTTAAAACTATCAACTTTGCCATATCTGTGCCCGGCCAAGGGAGGGATCTTTGGCTGATAATTTTAGCTATTTTTAGCAGCCCTCCTTAGCTATAAAAACCCCCTTAGGTTGGTCATTTTAAAAACACACCTCAAGTATTCACATCTTTTCTCTCTTCTCTCCACTTTCTCTCTTCTTTTCCATTCCTAAATTCCCTTGCTCTCTTGTCGATTTCTCCTCTTGGGAAAGGGGCATTCATCAGCTATTTGGAGCAGCAATTAATTGTTCATAACAGCCTTGGTTGACAAGGACAACGGAGAAGGAAGAATGGAGGAACTAGTCAAGCCACGAAAAAACACCGGATTTGATTCCTGTTCCCTATTTATTTAATTTTTGTTGTTGTTATGCTGAACATATCTACGAATATTTATGTTGTTGGAATGGTTAATTTAATCAATTTATCTTGACTTTAATTCATGTTAGGCTGATTGCATTTCATTTGTTAAAATTATTGAAATTGTGTTTATGTTGTTTAGGCCTCGGTAAGATACTTGATTAAGTAAAATCATGACTAAGTTATTCTTGCATTACAATTGTTAGGTAACTAATGAATTAATTATTTAAATGGAATGAAATTGTAATTAATGGACACAGTACTTAATTAGTGCATGTCTAATCATCTAAGGTAGCTGAGGATTAGATTTGCAACGGTATCTGACGATACATTTGCCTTGCATAACTTGTAAGATTAATGTGATTAAACTGTTTCAAGGTACGAATACTTTCTTACCTCACATAGTCTTTTATGTGCTTATTAAATTGAGTTAATTGTTTGAATTGACATAGGGATATGTACAAGAGATTATTTCGATTTAATAAGTATGTATGTGCGATAACATATTTGCCTATTAAGATTTGTTTAATCGGTTGAATTGACATAGGGATATAGTCAAGAGATAAATGGATTTTGGTAGGTGAGTATGTTCATAAGTTAGCAAATTACCGAGTTGCCGTGAACTTATTCGTAACAATATAAACATGAGTTTAATAATTCTAAGTTAAGAAATGTAATTAATCTAACACAATTATGCCATCTCGATTAAAATCGTATTTTGAAATCGTGCATTTGAGATTTATTTATTTAGTTTACATAGTTTAAAATCTTAGTTTTTAATCACCCTCTTCAAACAAAATATTTTTCTTCACCAAAGTGTTTTAAATAGCATTCATAAATAATTCTTTTCACAGTTCCTGTGGGTACGATAAGTCGACTTTTACTTGTCACTTTATTACTTGTTGCGATTGTGTACACTTGCACATTTCCGTCGTTCTGAGTTTTTGGCACCTTTGTCGGGGACCGTATTTTAAAAAAAATCATAATTTGTGAAGTTGGTAGTTTTTCATTTTGGTTTATTGTTCTGTTCAAATTTTAACTTAGTTAATTTCTCTATGATTATTTCAGGTGTTTATGGGTATTGATCGAATCATCAATTTACTCCCTGTAGACCTTGAGATTGAACAAACTTGTCGACAGCGAAGAAGAGAAGCAAGTCAGAGAAGGATTGAAGAGATGAACTTCAAAAATCTGAATCAAGGAAACGGAGCAAACCTTGCTCAAAATCCTATCCTTATTGTTGATGATAGGGATAGAGCTTTGAGACAGTATGTCGTGCCAGTATTTCATGATCTTAGTCTGGGTATTAGGAGATCTGAAATTGAGTTACAACAGTTTGATTTGAAGCTAGTCATGTTCCAGATGCTTCAGATAGTGGGCCAATTCAGTGGAATGCCTACCGAAGATCCTCACCTACACTTAAGACTGTTTATGGAGGTGATCGATTCTTTCAAGTTAGCCAGAGTACCCAAAGATACATTACGATTGAAGCTGTTCCCATATTGACTAAGGGACAGAGCTCGAGCTTGGTTGAACTCATTACCACAAACTCAATTTCAACATGGCAAGAGTTAGCAGAAAAATTTCTTATGAAATATTTCCCGCCTAGTAAGTATGCTAAGTCGAGGAACGAGATCAGTGCTTTCCAACAAATGGATGATGAGTCATTGTATAAGGCATGGGAAAGGTAAAAAGAATTATTACAGAAGTGCCCTCATCACGAAATCCCACATTGCATACAGCTTGAGACATTTTATAGTGGTCTCAATGCTCACACGAGAATGGTAGTGGACGTTTTTACTAATGGTGCTCTCCTTTCTAAGTCTTATAATGAGGCTTATGAAATCATTGAGAGGATTACAAGTAAAAATTATCAATAGCCAACCACTCAAGTAGTGTCAGGCAGACGAGTCACTGGAATATATGAAGTAGACGCTCTTACTTTACTCGCATCTCAAGTATCATCAATATCCTCAATGTTCAAAAATCTTACTACTAATGGGTGTAATAGTTTTACAGCACAACCATTGAATCAATTTGAAAATGTAGCCTGTGTTTATTGTGGGGAACGACATTTGTTAGAAGAATGTCTATCGAACCCAAAATCTGTGTATTACATGGGTAACTAGAACCAAAATCGAGGAAGGAAAGGGTTGCAATCCAATTTCTATAACCCATCATGGCGACAACACCCAAATTTTTCCGGGAGTAACCAAGGGTCAAGAACCAATAACAATTATGTCTAACCTAGATCGACCCAGCCACCTTGTTTTTCCCAACAAGCTTAGAAACCAACCCAAGCTGAATCGTCCAATAGCCTAGAGAATCTATTGAAGGCATACATGGGGAAAATGATTCCTCTCTAAGGAATTTGGAGAATCAAGTGGGCCATCTTGCAACTGAATTCAGAAACCAACCACAAGGTGCTTTACCTAGTGATACAAAGAATCCGAGGAATCCAAGGAAGGACCATTGTAAAGTGTTAACATTGAGGAGCGAGAAGACTGTAGAGCCCAGTTTCGTCGAAGTTGAGAAGGAGCCAACTGACGCTCAAGACTCAAAGGAAGTTCAACTGAGTGTTGAAATTCCAATTTCACCAGAAATTGAATCTGCAAAATCCGACAAGGTAACTTTTGAACCAGCTAATGATAAACTAATAACTCTATTAGATGCAGAATTGCCACAGAAAATGAATCAACCAATTCCAGTAAAAAAACCTCCACCACCCTACCCTCAAAGACTTCAGAAGCAGAAGCAGGAAATTCAATTCAAGAAGTTCCTAGACGTACTCAAGCAACTTCATATCAACATCCCATTGGTTGAAACACTTGAACAAATGCCGAACTACGTTAAATTCATGAAGGATATCCTGTCTAAAAAATGAAGGCTTGGAGAATTTGATACGGTAGCCCTAACGAAGGAATACAGTGCATATCTTCAAGACAAACTACCCCTAAAATTGAAGGATCCTGGAAGTTTTACCATACCTTGCAATATTGGATGCAAGTATCAACTTGATGCCTATGTCAATATGTAGGAAGTTGGGGATAGGTGAAGTTAGACCTACTACGGTTACACTTCAATTAGTAGATCGATCCTTAGCATATCCAGAAGGAAAAATTGAGGACGTATTGGTACGAGTAGAAAAATTTATCTTTCCTACTGACTTTGTGATTCTAGACTTTGAAGCAGACAAAAAGGTGACAATCATTTTAGGAAGACTATTCTTAGCAACAAGAAGGACCTTTAGTGATATGCAGAAGGGCAAACTTACTATTCGTGTTCAGGATGATCAGGTAACATTTAACATTTTTAAGTCCATGTGATTTCCTGACACAATTGATGATTGTTCTGCAGTGTCTGATTTAGAGGATTTAATCATGGAGAAGGAACTCAATTATGCTGGGGACCCATTGGAACAAATTTTGACATCAAATCCTCCAAATGATGAAGAGGAGGATGAATACTTAGCTTTGTTAGAAGCTAATCAAAGGGGATTTAATCCGTAATCCCGCTTTGAATATTTGGAGTTAGAGAAAAGAGATTATGCCCAACCAAAAGCGTCAATCGAAGTGCCACCTAAATTAGAACTGGATGTACTTCCCTCACATTTGAAATATGTTTATTTAGGTAACTCTTCTACTCTGCCTCTGATTATTTTAGCATAATTAACTACTAAGTAAGAAGAGAAACTCATCCTGGTGTTGAAATAATTCAAGAAGGCTATCGGATGGACCATACCTGATATTTCCGAAATTAGTCCATCTGTATGTATGCACAAGATTATTTTAGAAGATTGCAAAAATGGGAAGATTGATGGACAACGAAGACTGAACCCTATCATGAAGGACGCAGCCAAGAAAGAAATCATCAAGTGATTAGATGCGGGTATAATTTACCCCATCTCAGATAGTTCATGGGTAAGTCCGGTCAGTGCGTGCCAAAGAAAGGAGGTATCACGATCATTGAAAATGAGAATAACGAGTTGATATTGACTAGAATGGTTCGGGATGGAGAATTTGCATCGATTACTAGAAGTTGACCAAGGCAACTAGGAAATATCACTTTCCTTTACATTTTTTGGACCAGATGCTGGATATACTCGCAAGGCGAGACTATTACTGTTTTCTCGATGGATACTCAGGATATAATCAGATTATAGTAGCACCGAAAGATCAGCACAAGACAACATTCACCTGCCCGTACGGTACATTTGGATTTAGGGGCATGCGATTTGGTTTATGTAATGCATCTGCTACATTTCAAAGATGTATGATGTTTATTTTTACTAACATGGTTAAGAAATATTTGGAAGTTTTTATGGATGATTTTTTAGTATTCGGAGATACACATGATGATTGTCTAGCCAATCTAGCCAAGGTACTAAGGCGATGTAATGAAACAAACCTAGTACTTAACTGGGAAAAGTGCCATTTCATGGTACGAAAAGGTATTGTTCTAGGGCATCGGATAACAAGAAATGGAATCAAGGTAGATAAAGCAAAGGTAGATGTTAATGAGAAACTCCCACCTCCAATATCTGTAAAGGGTGTTAGGAGCCTTTTGGGCCACGCCGGTTTCTATCAAAGATTCATCAAGGACTTCCCCAAAGTTGCTAAACCCTTATGCAAATTATTGGAGAAGGTCACGGTCTTTAAATTTGATGAGGAGTGCTTAAGAGCTTTCAACTATTTGAAGAGTTGGGTAGTCTCAGCACCCATAATAGTCACACTAGACTGGGATTTGCCATTTGATTTGATGTGTGACGCAAGTGACTTCGTGATCGGAGTTGTCATAGGTCAGCGAAGGAACAAATTTTTTCATCCCATCTACTATGCAAGTCAGACTCTGACAAGAGCTCAACTGAATTACACAGTAACAGAAAAATAGTTACTTGCTATTTTGTTTGCTTTTGACAAGTTTCAATCTTATCTTGTAGATACCAAAGTGACTGTTTATACAGACCACTCGGTAATTAAGTATTTACTTGCCAAGAAAGATGCTATGTCGAGACTGATCCGATGGGTACTTCTACTTCAAGAGTTTGATCTAGAAATTCAAGATCGAAAGGGAGTGGAAAACCAAGTAGCAGACCACTTGTCCAGATTGGAGCCGCAAGAATGAAACTCTCCTCTTATACCAATTCGAGAGACGTTTCCAGATGAACACATACTGAAGGTAAATCATGTCCATAATACCCCTAGGTTTGCTGATAATGCTAACTTTTTAGCTTGTGGTTTGATGCCGATTGATAAGATGTATCACCAAAAGAGAGTTTTTTCACAATGTGAAGTACTACTTCTGGGAAGAACTGTATTTGTTAAAAAAGTGTGCAAATCAAATTATTAGTAGATGTGTGGCAGAAGATGAAGTGCATAAGATTTTATACCATTGTCACTCAGCTCCGAGTGAGGGACACTTCAGAGGTACACGTACTGCAGCCAAGGTATTGCAAGTTAGATTTTTTTTCCCAACAGTATTCAAAGATGGATATGTTTACGTAAAGAGTTGTGATCGATGTCAAAGGGACGAAAATGTCACCACCAGAAATGAGATGCCTCGAACAAACATCATTGAGGTAGAATTATTTGATGTTCAGGGTATTGAGTTTCTTGATCCTTTCCCTCTGTCTTTTGGTCACAAGTACATAATAGTAGTAGTAGAATTTGTGTCTAAGTGAGTTGAGGCAGAGGCATATCCGACAAATGATGCTAAGGTTGTAATAAAGTTTTTGTAAAAATATGTGTTCACAAGGTTTGGAACCCCAAGAGCCATCATTAGTGATGAAGTTTCCTATTTTATGAACAAGTGGTTGAAATGGTTATTAGATAAACATGGAGTGAAACACAAGGTCGATACAGCTTACCATCCACAGAAGAATGGGGAAGCTGAACAGGTAAACAAGGAGATCAAAGGCATACTTGAGAAGGTAGTTTACCTGAACTGACGAGATTGGTCCAAAAGACTGGATGATGCTTTATGGGCTTACAGGACAGCATAGAAGACACCTTTAGGGATGTCACCCTATAGGTAAGTCTTTGGGAAAGCCTGCCATCTACCCATGAAGTTAGAACACAAAGCTTACTGGGCTCTTCAATGACTCAACTTGGATATTAAAAGTGGCAAAGATAAACAGATGCTTCAACTTAACGAGTTCGAAGAATTTCGAATGTCTTCATACGAGAATAACAAATTACTTAAGGAGAGACTCAAGAAATGGCATGACAAGCACATTCGAGTTCAAGAATTTGAAGCAGGTCAGCAAGTCTTGTTATTCAATTCCAGATTAAGGTTCTTTCTAGGTAAGTTAAAATCAGGTTGGTCCGGTCTATTTATGATTCATCGAGTCTATCCATACAGAGTTGTTGAACTTCAAGGTAAGGGAGGTATTTTTCGAGTTAATGTTCAACACTTGAAACATTACCGGGGAGATAAAATTGAACAGAATCAAATCTCATTCATTTTATCAGGTATTTAATTTTTCTTGTTCTTCTGTTTGAATAAATGATTTAGGGTATATTTTCGGGATTAGTATGTTTAAATAAATTTTGTCTAGGAGATTAGAACTTAAGCGGGACTGCTTGCGAGCTCACCAATCTTTCCTAGCAATTGATTTTAACATAATTTCCCAAGAAATTATTCCCTAAATGAGAAAATAATTTTTTAGCTTTACAAATAAAAGGGTCAATTTTGATCCAAGTTTTATGTTGCAACTCAATTTTGAATTTTCATTAAGTCTAGGAACTTAATTGAATTATTTTTAAAATTTTGGTTTCTCTTTTTGTAAATATTAAAAATTAGATGCCTCTTTTTGTAAATATTTTCAAAAAGCATCTAGAATAAATGTTTTTAGTTCAATAAAAAAAAAGAAAAAAAGAAAAGATGATAATTATTAATATATAATTATATCCATTATAATATATATTAATTATTATCAACTTTATTTAGAGTTAGGATTAGTTTCAATTTAACCATATTTTATTCGATAAGGTTTTATCTTAATAAATTAATATCAAATAATAATTTAATATGCATTATATTAATTATTAATTGTTATTTACTTTGAATAGAATTAGAACTTAGAATTTTTAAGAATTCTACTCTAGCTCCTACTCTTTTCACTATAAATTCCACCCATCTATTCTTATTTTTTTCATTCATACACCATTCCGTCCAAAAACACCAAAACTCTTAAGTGCCGAAACCTCCTAACAATTCCCTCGACATAGTATCGCCCAGCTGATCGATCAGCAGCACCCCGCGCGCGCCCACACCAGGCCTGCTCAACGATCCGCACGCTGCTCACATCCATCCCCTACTGCGCACTGCTGCCTTGCATACCCGAGCAGCACATCACCCTTTCACCCATCCTTAGCCAAAAACCCCTCAACTTTTTTTTTTATTTCCCATCTTTTGATTCAAAATTATTTTTCTTTAGAGCTCTTAATTTTTATGAAAAAGGTGGTAAGACCAATTTTTCTCCTAAATTTTAATTTAATTATCTAATTTTTCAATTTGTTGAATTATTAATATTTTATATTAATTAAACTTTTGAGAAAATAATTGTTACCATCTTATGATCAGGTTAATCGTGCCTCACAAGACAACTCGTGCATCAACCAAATTGACGAATCACAAAACAAGTTCCACTGTGAAGAAGCCAAAGCAAGATACGAGAGTATCTTTAAGAATCAACAGATGCGTGTAGAGAAAGGTTTTAACGTTGAAAGAAAGCAACTATATTGGTTTTATGGCGCGTATTCGTCAGGTTGCTGAAACTCTCAATTGGGAGTTGTTTTATGAGAAGAGACCTAGTGTGGATGAGGAGTTAGTACGCAAATTCTATGTGAATTTAACCTCAAGGGAGTTGACGGAAGTTCTAGTTCACGAAATCAAGGTACCAATAACTTCAAACGCTATTAATGAGTTCTTTGAATTGCCTGATTTCGAAAACAATGAATATTCTTCCTTGATGAGCAATATAGAGTTGAAAAATTTGCAAGAAATTTTCGAGGAACTTACAGTTCTAGGTTCTATATGGACTGTGTCAAAGCAAGGAATCCACACTTGTCGAAAAGAATATTTGATACCACTCGCAAAGGCATGGTTCTACTTCATCCGATTCAGCCTTATGCCTATCTCACATGGGACTACAATCTCATTAGAGTGAATGGTCTTATTATAATCAATTTTAACTAGAAAGACCATTGATGTGGGAAAAATCATCCTGAGAGAAATGCGGAATTGTGTCGTTAGACGTTCACGTTCTGGCCCAACTATCTTTCCTTTTACGATAACAATTCTATGCTTGAAAGCTAAAATTCTTGCAAACGTAAAGAAGACAGGCTATAGCCAGGGCACAATCACAGATTGGGACCTTTATCGAATAGCTGGGGACTCTGTTCTACAGTAACGAGTTGGAAAAAGTGAGGATCCCGAAAAAGAAGAAGAAGAAGATCCCACAGAGATCGAGCCAGTGCAATCAGCTGAAGTCCCTGATAAGGTGGAACCAATGGAATCAAAAGTTGAACCTGATATCAAGACTTCAATGTTCAGAGCACAACCGCCTCACCCAAATCTTCAAGATGAGCTGTCAAAGTTAATAGATATAATGCAACATATGTAGTGGCAGCAACAAGCTTACTAGAAATACTAAAAAAATAAGGGATGACTCGATGAGAAGTGCTCTTACAAAAATTTACAATGATCCATTTATTTTTGTGCCTGAGTTTCCAGATTGCATATTTGAACCATGGAGCTCATTATCGAAAAAAGACCGAAACGATTCATGCAAAGACAATAATGATGGAGCAAAAGATGAGTCGAATTTGGAAAGATCTGCAGATAAATAAAGGGGGGATCTCGACTTTATTTTATTTATGTTCTTAGGTTATTTTAGGATAAAGTTAATTAAGAATTTTTTCATAATAAAATAAGAGATGGAAATCATTAATAAAATTGAAGAAGTCACGAACTATAAAGTGTGGCAATAGATATATACATGTTTAGGATTGGATTCAGAAAGAGCTTGATACTTAAGCAGTCAAATTGACTCACCTCCTCTTTCTAGAATCCTACCTAGTGTATAGTATCCATTCACTTTAAACAATGAGGACATTGTTCATTTTAAGTAGGGGGACCGAAAATTTGAAATTATTTCCACTCAAAATATATAGTTCTTTTTAATTATGATTAAGATATATTTTGTTCAATAAATTGAAATTTTGTTAAGTATGCTAAACTTTAGTATAAATAAATTTCTATTATTTCAACAAATTATTATGTTAGTTGAATAATGATATAAATGTATTTTAAATAAAGCATGCAAATCGTACCATCAAAGTTTTAGTTCCTTAAGAAAAGTAGGCATGCATGAAAGTTTAAGACTCTAGAATTGACTTAGTAGTTTCTTGAGGCAAAATCCTAGGAAGCATGGAATGTTGAAAATTATTTAGGCAACTCTTGTTTGGACCTTTTGAGCCTTTCAAGCCAACCTTGATGAAATTTTATCCTTTGAAACCCAACTTTGAGACTATATGGCCTAATTTTATTTGAAACCTTGCAATATTTAGCCATCACTTATCTCTTAGTTATCTTTTAATTGTCCCAAACACTAGACTCAGTACTATTCAGAATATTCTTTGAAAATAAGTTTGGGGGAGTTGAAAGAAGTATCAAATGCTCTAAAAATTGTAGTACATACAGTAAAATGCTCAAAAAAAGAGCATATGTACTTGAAAGAAAATAGATGTACAAAGGAGCATGTGAAAGCAAAGTAAGTTGGTGTATTGAGGGAAATTATTCCAAAGGTCCGATTGAAGCTGAGTCTAGGGTTTAAAAGCCTAAATTTATCTATCTTTTATCTACCTCTAGCATAGCTACGTTACAAGCTTTTTAAAGACCAATTGATTCAAGTTTTCTATGGTACCTACATTAGTGGAGAGAAATTGCTATGTTCAACATATGAAAGCATAAGCTAAACTTAATGATTGCAGCTTAATCTTGAATAAGAAAATAAAATCAAATTGGTAAAGGTTAACATGTCTTATTAAGGAAGCATTTAGTCTAATTGTGCTATCATAATAGCGGTTGAGATTAATTTGAACGACATGTATACTTAAGTAACATAACTATCAAATTTCTTGTTTTTAAGCATAAGTATATTAAATTCATAATTCTGGGAAGAATGTTATTGGAATGACGGGAATGTGCAAGTGTACACAATCGAAACAAGTAATAAAGTGACATGTAAATGTTGAGTTTTTGTACCCACAGAGACTGTGAAAAGAATTATTTATGAATGCTTTTTAAAACATTTCGCTGAAGAAAAATATTTTTTTTGAAGAGGGTGATTAAAATCATACAGTTTCGATAAAATTCTTGTCGAAAAAATAATAAATTTTTACAAAATAATTAAAGTGCACTTATATTATGAACATGTTGAATTTTAGTTAATTTTATAATTAATTTTGTTGAATTTTGGTTATTTTCGATAGATTTGCACAAAGTAACATAACAGAGAAGAAAGAACGGAGCAACTAGTCAAGCCACAAAAAATTTAACCCCCCAAAATTCTAGTATTTAATTTTTGTAGGTTTTGACAAAAATTGCTTGGTTATTTTAATGGCTAAGTGATTTGGGTGTGTATGGGAGTGTTTGAGAAGCCTGAGTTCAATTCTTGTCCTTGGTAAAATTTTTAGTTTTCCCTAAAATGAATTTGGACGCTGGTTTATAGGATTTATAATATTAATACTTGTTTAATGTCACAAGGAACCTATTGGTTCAGTGGTAGGTGGTGTGTGTTGTATCCTTGAGGTCTAAGGTTCAAGTCTTGTGGTGTGCAAGGAAGTAATTATTTTGCTGCTTGAGCTGTGTAGGAGGTAGTATTGGACTGAAACACTGTGGTGGAGAGTTTGAACTGGTCATAGATGTAACACCCCGTACCCGAGACCGTTGCCGGAGTCGGACACGAGGGTTTCACAGACTAAATTCGCTTACTATCGCAGTCCATTTTAAAAATTTCCGGGCAGTTGGCTAACTGCATCACTGTCACCTAAAAAATCATATCTTGAGTTTCACAACTCGAAAATCAGTTTCGTAATTTTTTTCTGAAACTAGACTCATATGCCCATCTACATATTTTTTTCTAGAATTTTTGGTTGGGCCAATTAGTACAGTTTATTAGTTAAATTCTCCCCTGTTACAGGGTGCGACTACACTGCCCTTCATGCATTACGATTTGGATATCTCCCTGCACAGAGCTTCAATACTGATGCCGTTTGTTTCTATAGAAACTAGACTCAGAGAGGAATCTATACATATATGGCATAACTCCTAATTATCTCTGTTTAATTTATAATGAATTTTCAAAGTCGGAACAGGGAATCCAGAAACCGTTCTGGCCCTGTCTCACGAGAACCTGAATATCTCTTAACATACTGTCCATATGATCGTTTTGTTACTTTCCTATGAAAATATATTCATCAAGGTTCGCTTACATAATTTATTCACTATTTAATTCCATTCCTACTATTTTTAGTGATTTTTCACATCCACATCACTGCTGCTGTCAGCATCTGCCTTTAAGGTAGACTTTACCTATTTCATAGTTTCCATGATTCAACTAGCCCTTTTAGCATAAATAGCACAAATTATGATAGTGATTAACCATTCCCATGGCCAATCCTTGTTAAGCATATCCATACCAAATGATTATAACATTATGCTCAAACATATATAAGCCATTTTCGCATGGCTATCCAAAATTATACAAATCCAAAGGGTCCATGACCCACAACAAAAAGGGTAGTCCTATACATGCCATTTCGAAGTTCAACCAAAATTGTACCAAAAGGGGGCTTTGATAGTGTGGGCGACTTCGACTTCAAAATCCCGAGTCCGATAGCTGAAGAACCAAAATCTATAAAACAGAGAATCAAAGAAACGGAGTAAGCATTAAATGCTTAGTAAGTTTTGAGCAAAGAATTTAGACACAACCAAAGTATAGCATTCATGTAGCTAAACGGATAATTTCATATGCACAAATTTTCAATATCATACTTACTTCACATTACCAACCCTTATATTCATACACAAAGATCAACTTAGCCAAAGGCCGGTAGCTCATTTATCAACTGAGCGAATACTTATTTGTAAGGGCTCAACTAATTCAAAGCACATACAAAACATACCTCAATGTTGGGATGTTACAAGCGTATTAACTGAAATTTTTACAGCAAGATCATTCATTCCCAAATCACGTACCTTCGGAATTTAACCGGATATAGCTACTCGTTCAAATGCCTTCGGAACATAGCCCGGTTATAGTAACTCGCACAAATGCCTTCGGGACTTAACCCGGATTTAGTAACTCGCACAAATGCCTTCGGGACTTAACCCAGATTTAGTAACTCGCACCAATACCTTCAGGCTTAGCCCGGAATTAGTATCTCGCACAAATGCCTTCGGATGTTAGTCCGGATATGGTCACTTAGCACAAAGCCTTCGGGACTTAGCCCGGACATCATTCGAATAACCATGCACATTTAACAATAAATCATGACACATTCGTATTTCATTTTCATTAGCAAAACTCAAACACAAGACACTTATCACTCTTGCCATTTCGGCTCAATAGCCACACACAAAGAGCACGATTTTGATTTGCTTAAAACATGATCTAATCAAATAATAATTTAAGCTCTATTACTCAAGAACTTACCTCGGATGTTGTCGAACGGTTTCGACGGCTATTCGACCACTTTTTCCTTCCCTTTATCGGATTTAGTTCCCCTTTGCTCTTGAGCTTAATTCAAACAAAATTAACTCATTAAAGTCTCATTTTGCTAGCTTATGGCCAAATATGACAAGGAGTTTGATAGGTCATATGGCCACCTTTTAGCTCAAATACACAATGGTCATACGCATTTTTAATCACATCAAGCAATTTAATACAATTCATTCGAACATCAAAAGAGAAGCTCAAGGTACTTAGCCCATATATACATTAGACACTAGAGTCACATATGTACGAAATCACGAATCGAATTCAACATACTAGCTAATATTTCCCCTTAGCCGAATTTTCTAAGTCAAGCTAAAGCCATCAATAGGCTACCTATGGCCGAACATACACATAACTTATGTACTTATTCATGTGGCCGAACATACATGTCTATGTTGGGGCCGATTGCTTCACAACACCATACCATTTCAATTTTTGGTCATGGTTAAACAAAGAACTTAATGTCTCACTCAAAAATGCTAAAAAGAATATTCAAGAATCATCAATCCACCATCACATGCACCATTACAAAGCTTCACTTTTAGCATGCAAATGATATCAACACCAATCCACCTTGGCCGAATATCATCTCCATGACATAGTAAAGATTTGAACCATGGGCTATTTAGAACTCAAGCTAACTACTAAAACATGCATGCATCTCATGGAACATCATCAAACATACCTTAGTCTATCAAACCACCATAGTCGATTTCCTCAAAGCTCTTTTTCCTTCTTTTTCTTTCTCCTATTCGGCCAAGAACAACATGAGAGCTTTTCTCTTCTTTTTTTTTTGGTCATGCATGAGAATGATGAACACATTTTTTTCTCTTTGTTTTCTTCCTTCAATTTCTTATTAGTTTATTGCCCATGCTTCTTATTTTATTCTTCCATTAACACAACATGTTTCATGACATGTTTTGCCCATGCTTCTTATTTTATTCTTCCATTAACACAACATGTTTCATGACATGTTTTGCCCATGCTTCTTATTTTATTTTTCCATTAACACAACATGTTTCATGACATGTTTTGCCCATCATCCCTTGTCATGGCCGGCCACTAGTACTTAAATGGGGGGAAATTGACATGCAAGTCCACCCCTTTGATTACATGCACTATTAGGCCACTTGCATTTGCCTAGCACATTTCTAAATTTTCTCACATAAGTCCTATCAACTAAATTCACATGCAATTAACTAAATCGAAGCTTAAAACTTTCACACATTTATATTCACATATTTTAGGCAATAATTATCACATTCAAATAATTTGGTGACTCGGTGTAGCGGTCCCGAGACCGCTTTCCGACTAGGGTCACTTTAGGGCTGTCACAACTCTCCCCCACTTAAGAAATTTTCGTCCCCGAAAATCTTACCGGTAAATAGGTTTGGGTATCGTTCTTTCATCGAGCTCTCGGTTTCCCAAGTAGCTTCCTCGATCCCGTGTTTGAGCCATAACACCTTTACTAACGGAACCCTTTTGTTTCGCAACTCCTTCACTTCACGAGCTAGGATACGCATCGGTTCTTCTTCATAACTCATATCGGCTTGAATTTCAACCTCTGATGGGCTAATTATGTGCGATAGATCAGATCTATAGCGTCGAAGCATCGAAACATGAAAGACGTCGTGAATCTTTTCAAGTTCAGGGGGCAAAATCAATCGATACGCAACTGGACCAACCCGTTCAGAGATTTCGTACGGCCCAATGAATCTCGGACTCAACTTGCCCTTATGGCCAAATCTGAGTACCTTTTTCCAAGGCAAAACTTTAAGAAACACTTTATCTCCCACCTGATATTCAATGTCTTTTCGTTTCAAATCCGCATACGATTTCTGACGATCTGTGGCTGCCTTCAGACTTTCACGGATTACCTTTACTTTCTGTTCGGCATCTTTAATCAAATCAACTCTAAAAATTTTACTTTCACCGAGCTCGGTCCAAAACAATGGTGTACGGCATTTACGCCCGTACAAGGCCTCGTAAGGTGCCATCTTAATACTTGATTGAAAACTATTGTTGTAAGCGAATTCAATCAAAGGTAAATACCGTTCCCATGAACCACTAAACTCGAGGATGCAACATCTCAACATATCCTCAAGTATCTGAATTATCCGCTCGGATTGACCATCGGTTTGTGGATGAAAAGTAGTGCTAAAATGCAGCTTGGTACCCAAAGCTTCTTGCAATTTCTTCCAAAATCGCGAGGTGAATCTCGGATCTCTATCCGACACGATAGAAATAGGTACCCCGTGTAATCTCACAATCTGAGAAATATACATTTCAGCTAGTTTATCCAATGAAAAATCCGTACGTACGGGGATAAAGTGAGCCGACTTAGTCAGTCTATCCACAACAACCCAAATCGCATCTTTCTTACTTGCCAATACTGGCAACCCAGATACGAAATCCATCGTGACTCGATCCCATTTCCATTCAGGTACCATGATTGGCTGGAGTAAACCCGTAGGCACTTGATGTTCCGCCTTTACTTGCTGACATATTAAACACTTCGAAACAAAATCGGAAATGTCTCGTTTCATACCATGCCACCAAAACTGGCGTCTCAGGTCGTTGTACATTTTCGTACTCCCCGGGTGAATTGACATTCAGCTACAATGGGCTTCGTTCAGAATCATCGAAATGAGTTCTGAATTTCTTGGAACACACAACCGACTTCTGAACCTCAAACAATCGTCATCATCAATTTGAAATTCGGATTCCATATTCGGAACACATTTAGCCCGTTTTGCAACCAATTCATCGTCGACTTTCTGAGCTTCACAAATTTGATGAATCAATAATGGTTTGGCCTTTAATTCAGCTACTAACACATTGTCGGGTAGAACAGACAAGTGTACATTCATCGCTCGTAAAGCAAACAGTGATTTCCGGCTTAAGGCGTCCGCAACCACATTAGCCTTTCCCGGGTGGTAATCAATGACAAGCTCATAATCTTTCAACAACTCAAGCCAACGTCTTTTTCGCAGATTTAAGTCTCTTTGAGTCATCAAATATTTGAGACTTTTGTGATCCGAAAATACATGGCAGTTTTCACCAAATAAGTAATGTCGCCATATTTTTAAAGCGAATACGATGGCAGCTAGATCGAGATCATGGGTCGGATAATTTTTCTCATGTGGCTTTAATTGTCTCGACGCATAGGCCACAACTCGACCTTCTTGCATCAATACGCAACCTAACCCAAGTAGGGACGCATCACTATAAATGACAAACTCTTTGCCTGATTCGGGCTGCACTAGAATTGGAGCTTCGGTCAAATAATTTTTCAGTTGATCGAAACTTTTCTGACATTTCTCCATCCATTCGAACTTAACATCCTTTTGAAGTAGCTTTGTCATTGGTGTGGCTATCATCGAGAAACCTTTTACAAACCGTCGGTAGTAACCGGCGAGTCCCAAAAAGCTCCGAACCTCAGTAATATTTCTCGGAGGCTTCCAGTTAAGTATGGCTGAAATTTTGCTCGGGTCAACTCGAATACCCGATGCAGATACCACATGGCCTAAGAAGCTAACCTCTCTTAACCAGAACTCACACTTACTGAACTTAGCATACAACTGCTTATCCTGTAAAATTTGCAACACTAATCTCAGGTGCTCAGCATGTTCGGTCTCATCTCTTGAATAGACCAAGATGTCATCAATAAACACAACTACGAACCGATCCAAATATGGTCTGAAGATCCGATTCATCAAATCCATAAATACAGCAGGGGCATTAGTGAGCCCAAACGGCATCACTAAGAACTCGTAGTGACCATATCTCGTTCTGAAGGCAGTTTTGGGTATGTCCGAATCTCGAATTCGTAACTGATAATAGCCCGATCTCAAATCTATTTTTGAGAACACTGAGGCTCCCTTCAGTTGGTCGAACAAATCATCGATACGCGGTAACAGATATTTGTTCTTTATTGTCACTTTATTCAGCTGACGATAGTCAATGCATAACCTCATGGTTCTGTCCTTCTTTTTCACGAACAATACTGGTGCACCCCAAGGTGAGAAACTTGGTCGAGCGAAACCTCTATCCGTCAACTCTTGCAACTGAGCTTTCAATTCTTTTAACTCGGTTGGTGCCATACGATACGGAGCTATCGAAATTGGTGTAGTTCCAGGTACAAGCTCAATACCAAACTCTATCTCCCGAACAGGTGGTAAACCCTGTAACTCTTCAGGAAAAACATCCGGGGATTCACAAACCACCGGCATAGATTCGGGTTTCTTTTCTAATTCTTTGTCATCAAGTACATACGCAAGGTATGCTTCGCACCCTTTTCTTACATATTTCTGGGCCAACATTGAGGATATTACAGCTGGCAACCCATCCAAGTCCGTAGACTCAACTCGGATTACTTCGTTATTTGCGCACCTCAAATCAATAGTCTTGCTTTTGCAATTCACAACCGCATCATGCATGGTCAACCAATCCAACCCGAGAATAACATCAAATTCATCAAACGGCAAAAGCATCAAGTCCGCTGGAAAACAGGAACCTCGAATTACTAGGGGACATTTCTTACACACTTTGTCGACAAGCACGTAACGACCCAAGGGATTTGACACCCGAATTACGAACTCAGTAGACTCAATAGGTAAAGTCTTACTGGATGCTAAGGTTTCACATATGTAAGAATGAGTAGAACCGGGGTCAATCAAAGCAATTACATTAGTATCAAAGAGAGTAAAAGTACCGGTAATAACATCAGGCGAAGAAGCATCCTCGCGGGCACGTATAGCATAAGCTCTAGCAGGCGCACGAGCCTCGGATCTGGTCGTAGCATCTCTAGATCCTCTCTGACCACCACTAGCATTACTCGTATTTCTAGATGGTCTACCTCGAGCAGTGGTAGCACCCGGTTTCCCACTCTGATTTACATTCTGTTCAGACAGCCTCGGGCAATCTTTAATGAAGTGGTCAACTGATCCGCACTTGTAACAGGAGCGGTCATGGAATCTACAACTCCCCGAATGCCATTTACCGCAATGTCGACATTCCGTTCTGTCTCGACGTTCATTCCCAACACTGGCGACTGAAGTGCCTCGTGTACCCACAGGGGGTCGATCACGATCTCGTCTAAAAAGGCCCGAAGTGCCTCTAGACCGGCCCACATCATCTCGAAATTTCTTCGATGCCTGTTGAAGAGACTTTCCCGAGGATCTTTTACGAAACTCTCCAGTTCCCACATCAACTTTTTGTTTTTCTTTTCTAACCTCTTCGGCTTTACAAGCTCGCTCGACAAGTATTACAAACTCTCGTATTTCAAGAATGCCAACGAACATTTTTATATCTTCATTCAGCCCATCCTCGAAGCGTTTACCCATGATAGCCTCGGACGAAACACATTCCCGAGCGTATCTACTAAGTCTAACAAATTTTCGCTCGTAATCAGTAACTGACATAGAACCTTGCTTAAGCTCAAGAAATTCCTTCCGTTTTTGATCAACAAATCTCTGACTGATATACTTTTTCTGAAACTCAGTTTGGAAAAACTCCCAAGTTACTTGCTCTCGGGGCACAACAGAAGTGAGAGTACTCCACCAATAGTAGGCAGAATCACGTAGCAAGGAGATAGTACACTTTAGGCACTCATCGGGTGTGCAAGATAGCTCGTCGAGTACCCGGATAGTGTTGTCCAACCAAAATTCAGCTTGCTCGGCATCATCGCTGTCCGTAGCTTTAAATTCAGTAGCCCTATGTTTTCGGATTCTGTCAACTGGGGGCTTATTTGACCTTATTTGGTCAGTTTCCGGAGGTATTGTAGGTGCGGGGGTTGTATTAGTCGGGAATGGAGGTTGTGGAACAACCGTATTAGTTCGAATGTATTGGTTGAACCAATCATTCATCACGCTATAGAAAGCTTGTCTAGCTTCATCATTCGGGTTACTAGCATTAGGTTGAGAGTCCACCGGCGCTATCCCTTGTGCGGGAGCAGGCGCTACACTCTCAAGATCATCAGCTACTGCTCGGTCGGGATCGGGATCCATTACTATAAATAAACACATTTGCAAATGTCAGAAATCACCACACTATCAAATAATCACATAAAATGGCATGTATAGCTAGACCCAACGCATTACGGTAGTCCTAGAATCGACTAAACCGTAGCTCTGATACCAATAAAATTGTAACACCCCGTACCCGAGACCGTTGCCGGAGTCGGACACGAGGGGTTCACAGACTAAATTCGCTTACTATCGCAGTCCATTTTAAAAATTTCCGGTCAGTTGGCTAACTGCGTCACTGTCACCTTAAAAATCATATCTTGAGTTTCACAACTCGAAAATCAGTTTCGTAATTTTTCCCTGAAACTAGACTCATATGCCCATCTACATATTTTTTTCTAGAATTTTTGGTCGGGCCAATTAGTACATTTTATTAGTTAAATTCTCCCCTGTTACAGGGTGCGACTACACTGACCTTCATGCATTACGATTTGGATATCTCCCTGCACAGAGCTTCAATACTGATGCCGTTTGTTTCTATAAAAACTAGACTCAGAGAGGAATCTATACATATATGGCATGACTCCTAATTATCTCTGGTTAATTTATAATGAATTTTCAAATTCGGAACAGGGAATCCAGAAACCGTTCTGGCCCTGTCTCACGAGAACCTGAATATCTCTTAACATACTGTCCATATGATCGTTTCGTTACTTTCCTATGAAAATAGATTCATCAAGGTTCGCTTAAATAATTTATTCACTATTTAATTACATTCCTACTATTTTTAGTGATTTTTCACATCCACATCACTGCTGCTGTCAGCATCTGCCTTTAAGGTAGACTTTACCTATTTCATAGTTTCCATGATTCAACTAGCCCTTTTAGCATAAATAGCACAAATTATGATAGTGATTAACCAGTCCCATGGCCAATCCTTGTTAAGCATATCCATACCAAATGATTATAACATTATGCTCAAACATATATAAGCCATTTTCGCATGGCTATCCAAAATTATACAAATCCAAAGGGTCCATGACCCACAACAAAAAGGGTAGTCCTATACATGCCATTTCAAAGTTCAACCAAAATTGTACCAAAAGGGGGCTTTGATAGTGTGGGTGACTTCGACTTCAAAATCTGAGTCCGATAGCTGAAGAACCAAAATCTATAAAACAGAGAATCAAAGAAACGGAGTAAGCATTAAATGCTTAGTAAGTTTTGAGCAAAGAATTTAGACACAACCAAAGTATAGCATTCATGTAGCTAAACGGATAATTTCATATGCACAAATTTTCAATATCATACTTACTTCACATTACCAACCCTTATATTCATACACAAAGATCAACTTAGCCAAAGGCCGGTAGCTCATTTATCAACTGAGCGAATACTTATTTGTAAGGGCTCAACTAATTCAAAGCACATACGAAACATACCTCAATGTTGGGATGTTACAAGCGTATTAACTGAAATTTTTACAGCAAGATCATTCATTCCCAAATCACGTACCTTCGGAATTTAACCGGATATAGCTACTCGTTCAAATGCCTTCGGGACATAGCCCGGTTATAGTAACTCGCACAAATGCCTTCGGGACTTAACCCGGATTTAGTAACTCACACAAACGCCTTCGGGACTTAACCCGGATTTAGTAACTCGCACCAATGCCTTCGGGCTTAGCCCGGAATTAGTATCTCGCACAAATGCCTTCGGATGTTAGTCCGGATATGGTCACTTAGCATAAAGCCTTCGGGACTTAGCCCGGACATCATTCGAATAACCATGCACATTTAACAATAAATCATGACACATTCGTATTTCATTTTCATTAGCAAAACTCAAACACAAGACACTTATCACTCTTGCCATTTCGGCTCAATAGCCACACACAAAGAGCACGATTTTGATTTGCTTAAAACATGATCTAATCAAATAATAATTTAAGCTCTATTACTCAAGAACTTACCTCGGATGTTGTCGAACGGTTTCGACGGCTATTCGACCACTTTTTCCTTCCCTTTATCGGATTTAGTTCCCCTTTGCTCTTGAGCTTAATTCAAACAAATTTAACTCATTAAAGTCTCATTTTGCTAGCTTATGGCCGAATATGACAAGGAGTTTGATAGGTCATATGGCTCACCTTTTAGCTCAAATACACAATGGTCATACGCATTTTTAATCACATCAAGCAATTTAATACAATTCATTCGAACATCAAAAGAGAAGCTCAAGGTACTTAGCCCATATATACATTAGACACTAGAGTCACATATGTACGAAATCACGAATCGAATTCAACATACTAGCTAATATTTCCCCTTAGCCGAATTTTCTAAGTCAAGCTAAAGCCATCAATAGGCTACCTATGGCCGAACATACACATAACTTATGTACTTATTCATGTGGCCGAACATACATGTCTATGTTGGGGCCGATTGCTTCACAACACCATACCATTTCAATTTTTGGTCATGGTTAAACAAAGAACTTAATGTCTCACTCAAAAATGCTAAAAAGAATATTCAAGAATCATCAATCCACCATCACATGCACCATTACAAAGCTTCACTTTTAGCATGCAAATGATATCAACACCAATCCACCTTGGCCGAATATCATCTCCATGACATAGTAAAGATTTGAACCATGGGCTATTTAGAACTCAAGCTAACTACTAAAACATGCATGCATCTCATGGAACATCATCAAACATACCTTAGTCTATCAAACCACCATAGCCAATTTCCTCAAAGCTCTTTTTCCTTCTTTTTCTTTCTCCTATTCGGCCAAGAACAACATGAGAGCTTTTCTCTTCTTTTTTTTTTTGGTCATGCATGAGAATGATGAACACATTTTTTTCTCTTTGTTTTCTTCCTTCAATTTCTTATTAGTTTATTGCCCATGCTTCTTATTTTATTCTTCCATTAACACAACATGTTTCATGACATGTTTTGCCCATCATCCCTTGTCATGGCCGGCCACTAGTACTTAAATGGGGGGAAATTGACATGCAAGTCCACCCCTTTGATTACGTGCACTATTCGGCCACTTGCATTTGCCTAGCACATTTCTAAATTTGCTCACATAAGTCCTATCAACTAAATTCACATGCAATTAACTAAATCGAAGCTTAAAACTTTCACACATTTATATTCACATATTTTAGGCAATAATTATCACATTCAAATAATTTGGTGACTTGGTCTAGCGGTCCTGAGACCGCTTTCCGACTAGGGTCACTTTAGGGCTGTCACAATAGAGAGGGAGTTGAGGAGGAATTAGTAGAGGAAATCAAGGAGGGGATAATGGGACGATTTTTAGGAGGAAATTAAGGAATTTGAGTAGAGGGGGAAGTGTGTGCCATTTAGGGTGTTTGAAATCATAGGAATTCGACTGGGGAAAAAGTTTGGAAGAACTTTTGGGGTAGCCTTGTGCCGAATTTAGTTTTTGGGTTATTAGGATACTCGATTTTGGATCAGTTTCGGGTGCTTGTTTTTGTTGTTCGTGCTGACCTTTGCCAGATTTTGGTGAGGTACCTTTTCGGGTTGTCCTAAGTTGCTATTTTCTTTTCTCATTTCTTCTCCTCTTTGCCAAATTCTCTCTGCTTCTTCTTCTTTCTTTCTCTTTTCTCTACTGGACGAACTTTCTTTCTTATCTGCTTTTCTTCTTTTGCCGAAAGTCCTCCTTTTTCTGTCCTTAATTATCACCTTCTCTATTTCTTTTCTTTGACTGAAGGTTATCTCCCTTTAACGTTCGTGACTCTGTAGGTTCGAACTCCTGAAGGTTGAAGGAACATCAAGTATTTGTTTTAAGTATCGACAGCTCCCTCTCTTTTCTCGTTTTAAGGCAGGTATGTGGGCTATTATCTAAATGTTGGCCGAATGCTTGTTGTGTTTTATTATAAGTGGTCATGAAGTGGATTCAAACCTTTGATTAAGCAATTTTGGTTAATAAATCTGATTGTATTGTAGAAACTCGTCTAAGGGATCATAGTTAATTTTTTGACAGTGGTATAAAAGGGCTAAGTCACTATTTTCGTTCGAGGTAAGCATTTTGGGGTTAAGGATTTGAATGATAGAGATCAACCCTTTCGTTAGTGATTAATGAAAACTTGTATGAATGCAGAAACTGGTCGGACGTGGATCTTGGTGTGTTTTCGCAAACAGGTGTGTAATCACACGCTCTTTCAACTGCAATGCGACAAAAGCCGAAAGGCCGTGACCACGGCATTCGAGACCACACAGGTGTGCAAGCGCTCGAATGGTAAGCCCAGCCTATGATTCGTGGGTAAATTATCGAAATACCCTTTTGGGTAAAATTACCGAAATACGCTCGAAGGGTAAAATTACTGAAATATCCTTTTGGGTAAAATTACTGAAATACCCTTTTGGGTAAAATTAGAATACCCTTGAAGGGTAAAATTACCTAAATACCCTCGAAGGGTAAAGTTATCGAAATACCCTCGAAGGGTAAAATTACCGAAATACCCTCGAAGGGTAAAATTTTTGAAATACCCTAGAAGGGTAGACCGAAATACCCTTGAAGGGTGGAATTACAGAAATACCCTCGAAAGGTAAAATTACCGAAATACCCTTTTGTGTAAAATTACCGAAATACCCTCAAAGGGTAAAATTATTCAAATACCCTCGAAGGGTAAAATTACTGATATACCCCCGAATGGTAGAATGACTGTTTCACCCCTAGAAGATGAAATGGCTGCTATGGCTTTATGCTATGTATGACCGTATGCTTTATGACATTTATATGACTGTTACTAAGTATGACATATTGCATGCATGTATAGTTTATGACATG
The DNA here is from genome assembly GCF_007990345.1 of Gossypium hirsutum. Classification (NCBI taxonomy): domain Eukaryota; kingdom Viridiplantae; phylum Streptophyta; class Magnoliopsida; order Malvales; family Malvaceae; genus Gossypium; species Gossypium hirsutum. The sequence continues at coordinate 19,047,088 of NC_053439.1, read as the reverse complement.
ACATACTGCATGGGTTGGGATTCTGGTATGGAGGAAGTTCTGTTTCTGGTGGCTCTGCCACGCATACTAATACTAGTGGCTCTGGCACAATTACCATTAATAGTGGCTTTGCCACATATACTGTACTGGCAGCTCTACTGCGTTATTATTACTGGCAGTTGTGCTGCAATATTGGTGTATAGACTGGGTGGGTCGACTTTGTCGTCACATGGTGTGTTGGGTTGGTACGAGTAGCGTGTTGGCTGGATTGGGGTGGGTTTGCATACTTGCACCATACTGATACTGTATTGGGCTTAGGCCCACACTATTTCAATAATGGGCTAAGGCCCACACTGTACTGATACTAAACAGGGCTCAGGCCCAAACTGTTACTGCGTGATAGGGGATTACACACTGAGTTCTCGTAACTCACCCTTTTCTTCTGACTGTGCAGGTAATCCCCATCCTTAGATGATTTGGAGCTGCGAGGGACTCAGAAGTGGCCACACGTTCGCTAATATTCTATTCTAGACTAGTTATTAAAATTTACTTTGGGGTGAATTTTATGTAATAAGGCCTATGGTATTTTAATTTTCTATTAATTGGGTTTTAATTGCTTATTTTGTCTTGCTTAACGGATACAAATAAGTTTTCACCACAAAAATTGTTTTTCAAGGAAAACACGTATTTTCAACTTCAAGACAACTGTAAATAGAGTACCTTCCACAAATTTAAACCTCAAATAACAAACCGTTTTACTGTGTAGTGTTTTTTTATAACATACCTAATGGTAATAAGAAGTAAAAATTAATTGGATTTTTACTGAACAATTTTCCCCATCAGAGTTTGACTTCATAAAACACTTCCATGTGACAAGTCAGATTTGGCCGTAATGTCTAGGTCGAGTTTGGGGTGTTACATTTAGTGGTATCTGAGCCAGGTAACAAAACTCGGCTGTGGAATGGGTTTGGAAATATTTAGAGTTTTTGAAAAACTATTTTAAATTTTTTATGAAGGTTGCAAGTGTGGCACACCGAGTCTCCAGCGCTGAATCTGTAAGTTTCTATATACTGTAGGCTGCTTAAACTGAAATTACTGAGAGATTACTATAGATAATAGGACTATACTATGAAACTCTAGATAGAGGAAACTAAAACTGTTGGAGACTATAAACTGTAGTGAGACCTCGATCTACGAAAACAACCTCTCATGACTATTTTTCATAATACATTTGTTAATAATTAGTGAAATTATAAGCTGATACATAAAAATTTTTAAATTAGATAAGCACATAGTGAAATGAGCACAAGAGGTACTCGCGGAAGGGGTACAGAGGGCCGCGGTAGAGGCCGAGGAAGTGCTCAGGCCGGATCGTTGGCATCGGGCCATATGCCTGCTGGGAAAGCAGCAACCTCACTAGTAATTGAGACGGGGTTTTTTATTGAGCAGCTAGGGATGATGCTTTATTCCAAGAAATGCTCTGTGTTCTAGAGAGGGTTGCTGGAGCTAGTACTGGAGCAGTGCATTGAGGGTCCATTTCAGAACAACCCCGGTCTAATGGCGTGGAAATTTTCAGAGTTATTTCTAGTGTAGCCCCAAATGTGGAAGAGTACTGGTTGCAGGTGACTGAACGAATAATGGACGACCTTGACTGTACCATGGAGCAAAAATTAAAAGGGGCAGTGTCCTTACTACGAGATGAGGCCTACCAATGGTGGCTTATCGTAAGAGAGGGTACGCAAGCTGATCATGTGACGTGGGATTTCTTTAAGACGGCATTTCAAGGAAAGTAGGTGGGCGCAAGTTATGTGGACACTCGCCGAAAGGAATTTTTGGACCTGACCTAGGGGAATAAAACTGTGGCAGAATATGAGGCAAAATTCTTGTGGTTGATTTAGTATGCTCGAGGGATAGTGGCAACTAAGTATGAACGCTATGTGCATTTTGAGGATAGTCTTAAAGACGAGTTAAGGGTGTTAATAGCTCCACAAAGGGAGCGAGATTTTGCTGTTTTGGTAGAAAAAGAAAAGATTACTAAAGAAGTGAAGCTCTCGGAGCACCAGAATCGTGAAAAATTAAGGGTTGGAATAAGAGGGATTTTAGGCCCTCAAGTTCTTCTAGGAGGCCTATTAAGAAGGCCAGGTTTGATGGCCCGATTTGGACTAGAGTCCCTATTACTATTGCTGGGTTGCAACCGTGTGCTGGTTGTGGTAGATCTCACCAGGCTGTGTGCTAGAAGAGGACTGGGGCGTGCTTTAGATGTGGGTCCATGGATCACTGGGTTAAGGATTGTCCTCAGAGGCCAGTTCAGATGCAAGCTGCAGGACCGAGTCATGTTTAGCCAGTGAGAGGTGGTCAGCAGCCACCGAGAGGCCATGGGCCAGTCAGAGGTGGAAACAGTATGGGACGAAGTCGTGGAGCCCCAGGTAGAGGTACTGGTAACACTGTAGGGAGACAACCAGCTCTGGTGTATGCTGCCCATTGCCGAGTACTATTAATGAGATGACTGTTTTAAGTCCACTGGGACAATCTTCAAAAGTAGATAAGTTGTTCAAAGATGTGCCCCTAGAGGTTCAAGGAGTTGTTTTTCTAGCAGAATTGATGGAGCTACCGTTTGGTGAATTTGACTTAATCTTGCGGATAGATTGGTTGGTTAAACACCGTACTAATTTGGATTGTACTGCTAAGCATATGGCATTAAAGGCTGTTGAGGATGAGGAGGTGGTTGTGATTGGGGAGCGAAGGGACTTTCTATCTAATGTGATCTCTACTTTAAGGGCCGAAAAACTGGTTCGCAAGGGTTGTGAGGCATTTTGAGCTTTTATTAATTTATCTGAAGGTAAGGGTCCTTCTGTTGGAGATGTTAGAATTGTTAAGGAGTTTTTTTATGTTTTTCCTGATGAGCTCCCTGGGTTCCTCTGAATCGCGAAGTTGAATTTGGAATTGAACTTCTACCAGGAACAGCTCCAGTGTCTATCACCCCTTATAGGATGGCACCGAAGGAGTTGGTGGAATTAAAAGCTCAAATCCAAGAGCTATTAGATCGAGGATTTATTCGACTTAGTGTGTCTCCATGGGGAACACGAGTGTTGTTTGTAAAGAAAAACAATGGGGGCATGCGCGTGTGTATCGACTATCAACAATTGAATAAATTGACTATTAAGAATAAGTATCCTTTATCGAGGATAGATGATTTATTTGATCAGTTGTAAGGAGCTTTGGTTTTCTCCAAAATAGATCTTCGATTTGGGTACCATCAATTGAGAGTTAAGGAGGCTGATGTGTATAAGACTGCGTTTAGGACTTGCTATTGTCTTTACGAGTTCCTAGTGATGCCGTTTGGGCTGACGAATGCACCAACTGCTTTCATAAACCTAATGAATCGAGTATTTCAGCCCTACTTTGATAGGTTTGTAGTAGTCTTCATAGACGATATTTTGATGTATTTGAGAACCGAGGATGATCGATGCACATATCTGAATTATTGTGTAGATTCTAATAGGAGAAATAACTGTATGCTAAGTTCAGCAAGTGTGAGTTTTGGCTGCGAGAAGTAACATTTCTAGGTCAAGTGGTATCCGTTGAGGGGATTAGGGTTGATCCTCAGAAAATTAAAACTGCATTGGATTGGAAACCACATAAGACTGTATCTGAGATTCAAAGCTTTTTGGGTCTGGCAGGTTATTATAGACGTTTTGTGGAGGGGTTTTCCTTAATTGCTACACCTCTAACTAAGTTGTTGCGTAAAGGGGTACCATTTAACTAGACTGATAAGTAGCAAGAAAGTTTCAAGAAACTAAAGAAATTTTTTACTAAGACCCCTGTTTTAATACAACCAGAGTCTAGAAAGGAATTCACTGTTTACAATGATTCATCACACGTTGGTTTAGGTTGTGTGCTGATGCAGGAGGGTAAAGTGGTGGCTTATGCGTCTCGTCAACTTATGCCTCACGAGGTGAATTACCCTACTCAAAATTTGGAGTTAGATGTAGTGGTATTCGCATTAAAAATTTGAAGGCACTATCTCTGTGGTGAAAAGTGTACTATCTACACCGATCATAAGAGTATTTAGTACCTCCTCACTCAGAAGGAGTTGAACCTTAAGCAAAGAAGATGGATAGAGCTGCTTAAAGATTATGATTGCTCGATTGAATACCATCCTGGTAAGGCTAATGTGGTAGTTGACGCATTGAGCCGTAAGGCAATAACTGAATTGATAACGATGTTTGCTCGTCTCAGCCTTTTTGATGATGGTAGCTTGTTGGCTGAGTTGCAAGTTAGACCGATGTAGACTGAGAAGATTAAGGGTAAACAGTGGTTGGACGAGTCACTGGTTCTTGGTTTCCGTCAGGTAGAGAATGGGGAAACTTCAGATTTTGGATTGAATAATGAAAGAGTACTGTGTTTCTGTGGGAGAGTCTGTGTACCGAGGGATAATGATTTGAGGCAATCTATATTGCGAGAGGCGCATCGTAGTCCTTATGTTATGCATCCAGGCGAGAATAAATTGTATCGAGATTTTCGTGAGTTGTACTGGTGGCCTGGACTGAAACGTGAAGTAACTGATTTTGTGGTTAAGTGTTTAACTTGTCAGCAAGTGAAGGCTGAGCATCAGTTACCTTCAGGGTTACTCCAGCCAGTTAAAATTCCACTTTGGAAGTGGGAGAGAGTAACCATGGATTTTGTTAGTGGGCTACCCTTTATGCCTATTGAGAAGGATTCAGTATGGGTTATTGTGGATCGATTAACTAAATTTTCCCATTTTATACCTGTCCGTACTGATTATTCCTTGCAGAAGTTGGCTACACTATATGTGGCTGAGATTGTAAGACTGCATGGGGTACCAGTTTCTATTATATCTGATAGAGATCCTCAGTTTACATCTCGATTTTGGAAGAAGGTACACGAGGCTTTGGGTACAAGACTGGACTTTAGTATTATGTTTCATCCCCAGATAGATGGTCAATTTGAGAGGGTGATTCAAATACTGGAGGATATGTTAAGATGTTGTGTAGTGGATTTCCGAGGCAACTGGAAAGATTATTTGCCACTAGCAGAGTTTGCATACAATAATAGCTATCAGTCTAGTATTCAAATGGCACCGTACGAAGCATTATATGGTTGTTGGTGTCGTACTCCTACCTGTTGCACTGAGTTGGGTGAGCGGCGAGTTCTGGGGACAGAGTTGGTTGTTGATACCGAAGAGAAGGTAAAACTAATTCAGGACCGGTTGACGGAAGCGTCTGGTAGGAAAAAGTCTTATGCAGATCTTAAACACCGAGAGATTTAGTATTCTATGGGGGATTATGTGTTTCTCAAGGTTTCTCCTTGGAAGAAGATACTCATGTTTGGACGGATGGGTAAGCTTAGCCCTAGGTTTATTAGGCATTACCGTATACTGAAGTGTGTCGGACCGGTCGCTTATCAACTTGAGTTACCTCTAGAATTAGACTAAATTCATGATGTGTTCCATGTCTCCATGTTGAGACAATACTGCTCTGATCCCAAACACATTGTTCTAGTTAAGGAAATCGAGGTTAGGCCAGATTTGACCTTCAAGGAGGAACCTGTGTAGATTTTGGACTGTGAGGTTAAAGTTTCGAGGAAGAAATCTATTCCTTTAGTCAAGGTGCTATGGCGTAATCACAATTCAGAGGAAGCCACGTGGGAACCAGAAGAGGCGATGCGACGACAATACCCTCATCTTTTTTGATTAGGTAAATTTCGAGGCCAAAATTTCATTAAGGGGGTAGAGTTGTAACGCCCCAAAATTCTAGTATTTAATTTTTATAGGTTTTGAGACAAATTGCTTTTTTGCTTTAATGGCTAAGTGATTTGGGTGTGTATGGGAGTGTTTGAGAAGCTTGGGTTCAAGTCTTGGCCTTGGCAAAGTTTTTAGTTTTCCCTAAAATGAATCTGGACGCTGGTTTATAGGCTTTATAAATATTAATACTTGTTTTATGTCGCAAGGAACCTATTGGTCCGGTGGTAGGTGGTGTGTCTTGTATCCTTGAGGTCCGAGGTTCAAGTCCTGTGGTGTGCAAGGAAGTTATTATTTTACTACTTGACCTGTGTAGGAGGTAGTGTTGGACTGAAATAATGTGGTGGAGAGTTTGAACTAGTCATAGAGAGGGAGTTGAGGAGGAATTAGTGGAGGAAATCAATGAGGGATAAGGGGAGGTTTTGTGCTTCTAGCAGTGTCTGCCGTGCCATTTTTTGCCCTTTGTGCAAATCTATCGAAAATAACGAAAATTCAACAAAATTAATTATAAAATTAACTAAAATTCAACATGTTCATATTTTAAGTGAACTTTAATTATTTTGTAAAAATTAATTATTTTTCGACAAGAATTTTATCGAAACTGCATATTTTAATCACCCTCTTCAAACAAAATATTTTTCTTCACCAAAGTGTTTTAAATAACATTCATAAATAGTTCTTTTCACAGTCCCTGTGAGTACGATAACTTGACATTTACTTGTCACTTTATTACTTGTTGCGATTGTGTACACTTGCACATTTTCGTCGTTCCAACACTCGTCATGATGAAGTCTTTTACAGTGTTTGTACTCAAACCTATTATCTTTGACACTACCCACACTCACTAGAGATGTAGCCTGAGGCTTTGGACTCGAACGCCGATTACCTTTGTCTCTACAGGAATTCCCCACTGAAGCTATGGAATGATTGTGAGGTTCTTTTGATCTCTTAGATGCCAACTAATATGACTTCCCGGTTGATCTCTTTCTAGAGTCTCTAGCTTCAAAATCAGCATGTCTTTTCTCTTTAATCAGTTCCTCAGCTTTGTGCACTCGATGAACTAAGACAACAAATTCTTTCAGCCTAAGAATTCTATCTAGAAGCTTTATATCTTCATTCAATCCTTTCTCGAACCTCTTACACAAGGCAGTCTCGGTTGGATGTCATCGGTATATGAAAACATGTTTTAAAATGGTTAGGAGATATCACACTATCACAAGTTATATAATGGCATATATACCTAGACTTGCACAAGCTACATTCAGTCCAAGAATCGACTAAGCCATAGCTCTGATAACAATAAATGTAACACCCCTAACCCGTATCATCGCTGGAACAGGATTACGGAGCATTATCGAAGTTTTCAAATCAAACGAACATAAATTTCAAACATTTCAAATCATATCGATATTAATATTAAAATAAATCCAAATCATACATATCGTCCCTCATAAAATCCCTCGAGGCCCTAAATATGAATTAGAAACATGTCGCGACTAAATCGTGAACCAAATCTCTAATTTTATTTTTAAGCCGAAGCTTGTATTTAATTAAAAAAAATGACGTGAACGATCTTTAACACGGTGCTCAACAGACCCTCATTTGAAGCATGCACCTTTCTTCTTCCAACATTTGCCCTAATGACTCTTACTATAGTATTTACAAATAAAAAAATTCTTGTTTGAACCAATAGAACTTCTAGTCAAGCTTTAATAACATTTTATTACGGTTTATCATGTCTGGCCCGCTTCAAAGGTCTTGAATTTGGACCAGTAGAACTACACTTCCTCTTATTTCGTACTTTATTCCTTTTCTTTCTCTCACGCTTCAACCCTTTTTAAAACCTTGTTCTTCTCAATCGTAGTATCGAAAAACCTTTTCTTCGACTCCCAACATTTCTTGGAATATTGCATCATCCCTAGTCTCTTGAATTTTTCCTTTAGCGATAGACACATTAACAAAATCTTTTGTTTTAGGGTCAGGCACAAATTTTTGAAAGAGTTAACGAATAATCTGGAGCTACTCGACATTGCACTCTTCGAAAATCACATACCATGAGTTTCCATACCTCAGGTTTTCATATCACTTTCTTGAGTCTAAAGTATTAAGTTAATCTATGGTTCAAAAATAAAATTTCTAACTATTTCCTTATCTACCTTGGGCCTCAACAACACGCTGAAGTGCCCTAAGCATGGCCTGCAATACAGCATCGTCAGCAGGCTCCTAATGATCCTCCTCAATGGTATAATTATTTTCAACTTGGTTAACCACTAGCTTAAGTTCAGTCACGGGCTCAGGTGTGCGCACTTGTGATGCAAACAAATCTATTTGGGTTCCCATACCATACTCTCCATAAGCTCTCATACCCCTAGTACGAATGCCTTGTGTACTTATCTTTTTATTAGATTCTTAAGTTTTATGAAGGTTTTATCTAACAATTAGAAATGAGATTTCATTATGATTTCAATTTTTTTAGTTCTAAAAGTTTTGTCAATATAGTATTAGTATCTATAGTTTTCAGAATCTAGAGTTTCTCAATATATAGAATGTCTAGTTTAACACTAAAAATTCAGTAAGTTAGGAGTACTTATCTGGGAAAGTTTTAGAATCTCGAATTATCAAAATAGAATAAGAAATTTATTTAAAATGAGTTTTGACCATGGCTTGGATTTTTTCCCAAAATACCCTTTTTCACAAATATGTATGCATTTAAAAAAAAAAGTAACCATAGTCTGAGTTTTTGAATCAAACTCTGATACCACTAAATATAACCACTTAAACTCGACCTAGAAATTATGACCAAATCTCAAAGATCACATTGGCCATATTGATGGCGTAGAAATTTTTGTAGCTATTTTCTCTTAAAGATCGTCATGCTAAAAATGTCCTTGTTGAGAAAACCAAATTTTGTTTAAAATTGTTTATCTTTAGAAAACTCAAGTTTTGATATTTTTTTTAGAAAGTGTCGTACTTCAATTAAAACATCACAGTCGATAATTTCGATACCTAAAAGTCGTTTGCCATTTTCAAAAAGTAGATTTAATATATATCTCATAATATATCAATTTTGTGAGTAGATAGTGTTGAGTTTCAAAAACAAAGTATTGAATTTTGAAAACACCCTTGTTGGGCATTGTTTGACTTAGTTATGAAAAATCCATCATAAATTGTTAATTTCAAAATCTTTGAATTGATAATTTTAAAACCTAAATCATATAGAAAAATCCAACATCAAAATAATTCAAAGTCCAAAAGAAAGTCCCAAGCAAAAGTCCACAGGAATAAAAACACATCCCCAAAATAATATATATTTTTTGAAAATGAATAGGAGCACCTCCGTAAGCCGAGCCCGTATTAACCTCGATTATTATCTGAAAAGTAAGAACTAAAGTGCGTGAGCTTTAAAAGCCTAGCGTGAGATCAACACAAATAAAATCACATACATATCAACATATCCATCTCATCTCATCATATCAATCATCATAATAATCACAAGTTCTAATACTGATACTTATGCATGAACATGTCGGTGCATACTCTAAAAACGGTATACATTTTGTAAAAAAAAATCCTACCCATCTTTGCTACATAACAATATTGAGTTCCCAGAACTCGTACATTCAATAACACATCAATTGTGGACAAGCCACCACATAGATATCAATTAAACGGTCACATAACACATCACGGACAAGCCACCACATAATTGCCGTTAACGACAATAGAATCACAGTTCAACTGCCACATAGCTTCATCCTTTCACAATCCCACCCCATGCATGTGATAAGGCGATTCTAACACATATGTTAACACTTTTACATTTTAACATATTCATGCTCATAACTCATATTTCTCAGTTCTTACACAGATACACGTGTCATACTCACATTTTTACATATCACATAGTTTTCACTTTAGCATGCTTTAATATACATATTTATATTAAAACATGGATATTAACATAGACATACATATATCACATGTTTAGATCATCACATAATTATTAATCTAGCCATAAATCAAAGAATATAAAATTGAGATCGACATTACATACATCACATATAACAAATCATGAATTTTCACAACATTTAATAGCTTAGTACAGTTACTTGGGTTTTTCTTTGATTGAGTTTTTCAACTCAAATTGAGTGCTTAATGTACTCACAAATTTATTAAGTAACATTTTATTAAAGTAAATAACATTATATTCCACTTAAAATGAGAGTTAGATCCCACATCTTAAAACGTAGATCTGATTGCCACAATCCTATTAGAGGAGATTTCACTAAATCTAAGCTGGTAGATGAATTTATTGCATCAAACACGTATTTTAGTTAGATCTATGAAATTTGATTTTTAAGACATAAAGTTTTGATCGTTCGAAATAGTTCTCACCATCACTTACCCTAAAATTGCGTCTTGGATTAGTTGTCTTTGTTATCACACTAAGGATCTTTTTGATCGGTGTCATTTGGTCCTTCAAGTTCATACAAAATCACATTAATACTTATGTTAAACCAATAATGAAATAACTTAACCATATTATCACCTTATACCATTCAAATAAACCATGGTATTTCTAAAATGAAGAGTGTTACGAATCGAACAACCTTACTTACACTTGATTAATATGAGATGATTGAAGGATCGAGAATGGAATGTGATCAATGTTTGAGTGATCTAAAAATAAATACTTGAATAAGTGGAAAAATATGAGTTTTAGTCACTAACGAATTGGTAAAAGAAAGAGGAACCAAAAATGAAAAATTTGGTCACCGGTAGTGGCGATGGTGGTCTGGCTATGCAGGAGCGATGGTCCGAACGTGGTGAGAAAATAATAAAAGGAGGAGGTTTCGATCACTATAATTGGAAGAAAGGAGAAAAGAGAAGATAGGTAGAGGAGGAGGAGACCCGCGGTGGTTCAGGTGGCTCACAGTGATTGAAGGTAGCAGTCGTGAAAATGGGTGGCATCTACGGTGGTTAAGAGGTCTTTGATGGTGGTAGAAGGCTCAATTCTGGTGGTTGGAGAACAAAAGTTAAAATGAGGTTGTGGTGGTGGTGGTTTTATTTTGATTTGAGAAAAAACAAGATGAAGAAAATGAAAAAAACAATGGAGATTAAGGTGCAAATGAGGGTGGTGGATGATAATTCTTGAAAAGAGTTATATTTCAAACCTCTAAGCTTGATTATGTTCCTGTACTTAAGTAGATATTTTTACATTTTTAGGTTATTTTTAGAACATTGCAAAATAACGCTTGGATTTGCCTTAAATGTCATTTCATGTTTATTTTTCTGTTAGGAAGAAGGGAATTGGTTATTGTATGCAGCATGTGCAGGAAGGATTAAGAAAAGAAGAAGGAGGAAGAGAATGAAGGAAGTGAAATATTTCCATGGAAAAAGGTTTGATGGATTGCCAACACAAATGCCATGGAAATTCTAAGTAAATGTTGATGCAACACTCAGTCCTCGTCACTCTAAACTAGCTGGACGTGTACTAGATAAATTCACCTAAAAAAGAGGGAGAAAAGTGTGTGTTGTGAGAAGTGGACCTACCCTATAAAAAAGGAAAGAGAGAAGCTAAAAAAAGATATTTTTTGGAGGGGATTTTACACGAGGATCTTAGAGGGGAATTTGGAGAGTAGTTTTCTCTCCAAAAAACTCGTGAGAATTTACAGAAAGAAGGAGAGTGTAGCAGTTTAAGAGGAGAGTAGAAACGCAATGGCAACAACGAACTCATTCCAACTCGTACTTTCATCGAATGGAAAGTTTACATGGGCTATCGAAAGCTCAACAAAGCAACCTGGAAGGACCATTTTCCTTTACATTGATCAAATGTTAGATAGATTAGTGGGAAAAAGCTTTGTACTTTTTGGATGGTTATTCGTGGTATAACCAAGTTGCCATAGCTCCTACTAACCATGAAAAGACTACATTCACATGTCCTTATGGAACTTTTGCTTCCAGATGAATGTCGTTTGAATTGTGCAATGCCCCTGTAACATTTCAATATTGCATGGTGACAACATTTTTAGACATGTTTGAGAAATTTTTGGAAGTTTTTATGGATGACTTCTCGATGTTTGGCAAAACTTTTTAACATTGTTTAAAGAGCCCAGAGCTATTCTTTGTCAGTGTGAAGAGACCAACCTTGTTCTGAATTGGAAAAAATGTCATTTGATGGTCTGTGAAGGCATTGTTCTGGGACATAAAATTTCATAGCAAGGGATTGCCGTAGAAAAAGCAAAGATTGAGCTTATTTAAAAATTGCCACCATCTACTATAGTTAAAGGTATTCAAAGTTTCCTTGGCCATACAAGATTTTATTGATGCTTTATTAAGGATTTTTCAAAAATATCCAAACCCTTGTGTGCATTGTTAGATCATAATAGAACTTTCAAGTTTGACGAGCCTTGTGTGTAAGCATTTGAGGAATTAAAAAAACAACTAGTAACAACACAAATTGTCATAGCACTGGACTAGACATTACCTTTTGAACTTGTGTTCGATGCCAATGATTTCACTGTAGGAGCAGTGCTTTAGAAAATGAAGGATAAAGTATTTCATGCCCATCTATTATGTAATCCAGACGCTGACAGATACGCAATTAAGCTACACCTCTTTTGAGAATGAACTATTTATTGTGGTATTTGCATTTGACAATTTCAGATCCTATTTAGTTGGCACCAAAGTTATAGTTTATATGGATCATTCTGCGATTAAGTATTTGGTGACCAAAAAATACAGCAAGCCAAGATTAATTAGATGGATATTTCTGCTACATGAATTCAATCTAGAAATTTGAGATAGGAAAGGCACAAAGAATCAAGTGGTTGATCACTTTTCGAGACTTGAAGTAAGAAATGAAGGTGATAATATTCAACTCATTAAGAAAGATTTTCCATATGAACAACTGCTGGTTGCCACAGTATTATCTTGGTATGTTGATATTGTCAATTTCTTAGTAAGTGGATTACTGCCACCTGAGCTCAACAGTCAAAGACAAAGAAAATTTCTCCATGATGCTAAGCAATATTATTGGGATGAGTCATTTTTATTCAAACATTATGTAGATCAAATAATTCAAATGTGTGTTTTGAATGACGAGATTTGGAGTACACTGGCATTCAGTACCATATGGAGGACACTTTGGGTAAGTGCGAACTGCTGCAAAAGTTCTCCAATCTGGCTTTTATTTGCCAAGCATGTTTAAAGGTGCACGTGAATTTTACCAAGCTTGCGATTGTTGTCAATGAACTGGGAACTTATCAAAGAGGTATGAAATGCCATTGGAAAACATTCTAAAAGTTGAATTGTATGATGTGTGGGGAATCAACTTTATGGGTCTATTTTCACCCTCTAGGGGCAATATATACATCCTTTTAGCTGTAGATTAAGTCTCCAAGTGGATTGAAGCTGTGACTCTCCCTACAAATGATGCCAAATTGGTAATAAAGTTCCTACATAATAATATTTTCACCAGGTTTGGTACTCCTCGTGCTTTGATTAGTGTTGAAGGTTCTCATTTTGACTGCAAATTAGTTCCTACTGCCTTGAATAGATATGGGGTTAAACATAAAATTGCCAGGATATATCATCCCTAGACAAATGAACACGCTGAGATCTCTAATAGAGTGATCAAACAAATTTTGGAAAAAGTAGTCAATCCCACTCACAAAGATTGGTCATCCAGATTGGATGAAGCTTTGTAGGCATATCGTATTGCCTTCAAGACACCATTGGGAATGTCGTCTTTCAAGCTCGTCTATGGGAAACCTTTCCATTTGCCTGTTCAATTTGAGCATAGACATTTTGGGCAATTAAGAAATTGAAAATGGATTAGATTAATGCTGGAAATAATCCACTACTGGAGCTGAATGAGATGGAGGAATTCAAAGCTCAAGCTTATGAGAATGCCAAACTGTATAAAGAAAAGACAAAGCAATGGCATGACAAGAAAATTTTGCCAAGGCAATTTGAACCTGGACAACAAGTGTTGTTGTTCAATTCCAAGCTGAAATTGTTTCATGGCAATTTAAAGTCTCGTTGGTCTGGCCCATTCGAGGTAGTGCATGTTTACCCTCATGTAGCTATAGGAGTTAAAGATGGCAAGACTGGTTTTAATTTCAAAGTCAATGGCCAACATTTGAAGCATTATTAAGGAGCTCCCATAGTTTGTGATAAACATTCCATTGCTCTTGGAACTGAGTAGTGTTTTCTTTATCAGTTTCATTATTTTTTATTTCTTTCTTTTGTTGCTGGTCGATTTTGGCCCAGGCTATGTCATAGTTAGCCCACTTAGCATACTTGTGAGTTTTTAGCTTAATTTTTATATTAGTTATTTCTTTTCCTACCTAATTTATACTTTACCGTGTTAGGCCATAATTTTAGGCTAATATTATCCCCACGTCACTGTTATATTCTCTCTCATTTTTACCCTACTCGATTCATTTTCTTTCTCCAAGTTATTGTCAGTTTTTCCTCCATAACTATAAAGGTCTTAACTTTTTCTTTTGACAGTTACTATTTCTTCTCAAATGGCTCAACTTATGACATCTTCATCGATCTCTATGCCTCTGAGAAAATTTTTCAGCAAAGCCATTGAAGAAAAGTACAACACGAACATATCAAAGCGACCTTTTTACATGGAAAAAGGTTTTATTTTTCAAGAGGAAGCCTTTATGGGATACATTGAAGCAATTTTCATGGTAGAAAAACATGGATGGAAACTCTTTTTCCTTCATCCTGACGATGTTGTCAAAAAGTTGTAAAGGAATTTTATGCCCATTTATCCTCTACAGATAATGCTGTCATCTATGTATACGGTGCTTCGGTGTTATTCGATGAATACTCCATCAACGCACAATATGGTTTACCTGAAGCCCTTGATTAATATTCTCAATTTTTCAAGAAAATAACACCAGAAGGACTCAACAAAGTTCTTGAGGATTTTTGTGTAGAAGAGACCAAATAGACAGTTTCTTGGAATGACTGTTACACCATCGACTGTGTCTCTTTGAAACCACATTGTATGGTACGGTACAATTTTCTTAAATCTCGCTTGTAGCCCTTCAACACTTAACTTTACTATTTCAAAAGATCGTATGTTGTTACGCACTATATTATGACCCGAAGAAAGATAAATGTTAGAAAAATTATTTTTAGAAAAGTTCATCGTTGTGCACAAAAGAAAGCAGGCACTCTAAATTTTACATCTCTCATTATTACACTTGGTCGATGGGTCGATGTCCCTATCTAAGAAAATGAGGACAAAATCCCTAACAAATGAGCCATTACTAAACAGATTGCTATGAGATTTTTAGGGGAAGAAGTGCCAAGGCATCTTGGCTTTCCATCAACCTCTTCTCCACCTACTAGTACCCATGACACTCTATCCATATCTCACAATAATTTTGAGCTAGAAGTGCTCGGTGCTCTTGAGATGTTGAAGCAATAGTTTTGTTTGATGGAGAAGCAACAATTGATGACAACTATTGATCTAAGAAGGGCTTAAGAAGAAATGGCTTTATTTTTGGGCTATATTAGAATGAGGGATAATGCCATCAAGAAATCTCTTCAGAAAAATTTCACCAGTCCCATGCCTGCATTCCCTACTTTTCCCAAAAAATTGCTATTAGATCTAGAGGATGACGATGAGGATGAAGTTGAAGCTGTTGTGACGGACACTACCACACATCCAGCCACTGCAGAATAGAAGAACAAAGAAACAGAGAGGAGGAAGAGAAAAAAAATGGGCAAACGTTAAATCAGATAAGGAATGAGATAACATGAATCAAACTTCTGCATCATAGGAACCTGCCACTGCAGCACAAACCACTGCACCTATAGCAGAGCAATATTGTGCGGTTAATCAATTGATTGATGATCTCACAAAATTAGATGATGATGAAGAAGAGGTGTCCATCAATCAGCTCAAATGGAAGCAGCGCTACAAGCACGTTGCCAGGATATCCACCCGATCCAACTAAAGTAACACAAATCCTTTCCAAGCTTTTGTTTTTACTTTTGCTTTGCATATATATATTTTTTCATTTTTACATGTGTTTTTCATGCATTCATAATTGTTTTCATTGCATTTTCTACATATATATATTTTTTGCATAACTGAAATTTTGTGTTTGATCATGCATTGAGGACAATGCATCCCTTAGGTTTGGGGGTGTGCTGCACATATTACATGCATGAGATATTTTGTTTGAACATTAGATCATTTTGTCACTCATTTTTTCAGTCAATTTTCCATGACATACAAATGCTAAATGACTGTTAAACCATGAGATGTATATTATTATCCATGATGTTCGATGAGGATAATAAATCTTCAAATTGTGAAAATTGTGATAATTGATTAAGTATGTTTAACTTAGGATAGTCGTGTGAATATTGATGCCTAAAAGTAGAATGACCTAAGTATAATCGGAATTAGTCTATGGTAGGGTTTTTTGAATATACTTATAAGTCTTGAAACTAATATTAGTAAATTAGCATTGTGCAATAATAAATATCACGACAAATCTAAGGGCAAATAAATAAATTAAATTAAATTAAAAAAAAGGCACTATAAAGCACTCCAATGTTTGAAATTGTTGAGTAGGCCAGTTGTAACAACTCGTTTATCAGTGATGACAGAATAGTGGTTTTGAGACAACAAATCTCAATTGTATTGACTCATAAATCTTATTTATAGAATATTTACAGAGTCATTAGAGTTGTATTAAAATTTGCTTAAGAAATTTTGAAGTTTACATAGTTTATTAAGTGAAAAGGGCTAAATCATAAAAAGGGTAAAATTTGAGTTCTATTAGTTAAAGGGATCCAATAGCTTTTAAATCTTAAACTACAGGACTTGAATGGTAAATATACTATTTAAAGAGTTAGTGGAAGTGCATGGACTTGGTTTTATTGAAATTATTGATTAATGATAAGGGTAAAGTGGTAATTTAATAATTAAAAAGAAAATTAAGTAAGAAAAGATTGAAACAAAATTATCATCTTCATGATTTTGTCATTTTAGAACCGAAATTCACTATTTAAGAGGAGAAAAGCTTTGGTTTTGATTTCTTCTTGCATGGTATCTGGATTTGATCCCGTTTTAAATTATTTTTATGTCTTTGAGATTGTTGCAACTAGGTCCAGCTAGCCCGTACCTTCATTTTTTGAATCTGTTAAAAATTTTAGAAGTTACAATTGATGAATCTTGAATATTTTTGATGATAGCTATGTGTTTGAAGCTTTGATTGTGGTATTTGGTCATTTTGTGAAGTGATTTTTGTTAGATTTTGATTTAAGGATTGAATTGTTAAAATGTTAAAATTTCAAGGTATGATACTGAATTTGATGTCTAATATGGACTGTTTAAGGGCCTAGTATATTCGACTTAATTTAATTCTTAGAAAATGGATACCTTATGATTTTCGGGTTAGAGGACTAAATTACAAAAGCTATAAAACTTTAGGGAAATGTGTAATTAATGAAAAGTTAAGGTCCATATGCATTGAACGAAATGTGAAATGTGTATGAGATTAACGTATTGTGTTTAATTACTATATAGGTCATGATTTCAATCAAAGAGACCATAATCGAGGAAAAGGGAAAAGAGCGGAATAGTCCCTGCGTATTGACTGAAAGAAAATCGTAGGTAAGTCCATATGTAAATAACATTTGACTTGTAATATTATATTATTACTTTTTTAGTTAACATGTTTGTAGATAATTATTGTTGAATGCACATACGTGCCTGGTCGGCTGTAAATGTTAAAGCAAAAATGTGCAAGCGTACACTGTCGATGTAAGTATAGTAGACAGATGTGAGTCTATTGGTTATTGATCCCACAGGGATGGTTGTCTTTTGTCTATTAATGTCGATGCACTAGCTAACAAAACTGAACTAAATTGTGTGGGTAATTGTCAGACCAATATCTTAAAACCAATGAAATAAAATATGGTAATGATAAATTGGGATCCCCAACATGAATCTTCAATAGTATACTAAGTAATCGCAAGGTATAAAAGATAGGTGATTGGCGACGCAATAAAATTTAATGTATATCTTACCAAATGCCACTCTTTTATTTAATATCAGACTTAACCATGCACATTAACATCACCTTCCGATGATGGCAATATGTCACTATTAAGAACAAGTGGACTAAATTCATTTAGTCCTTACTCATCTTTCGCTGAAATGCTTATTAGCTCAAACTATCACTACACCTTCCAATGTTAGTGACTGCAATAACACTTTTGTGTTTAAAACATTCAAACCCCCAAGATTAAACAATAAAATAAGATTTAATAAGATAACATTTAAAAAAGCATTCATTGTACTTCCATACAGTAGAAAGCGTAGAGTAATCACCAATGTTTTCAAAGAAATAAGAAAGAATCGAGTGAAGAATACTATTCCTAGGCTACTCAACTGGATCTCTCTATTTCCCTTTGTTCTGCACTTTCTAGGCTAATCAACTAGATCTCTCTATTTCCCCTTGTTCTGCACTTAGATTTCCACGTTAGGAGTGGATTTGCAGCAGTCTTCTCATTGGCTCACCCGTAGGAGGCTCAAGTTACTATGGTCGCAAGCTTCAAAATTGGGTAAGAGAATGGTGGTTTTGCCAAAAATGTTCTTTTTTTCCTCTCACGTCAACCTTTTATGTTCTCCTCATCTATATAGGTGTCCTTCCCTCAAGATTCTTCTGTACTTGTATGTATAGGGCTGTTATACGAGATTGGACAACTCATGCATGGTTGGCTCTTATTAGACAGTTGTCAACTGAGGCAATAATTTTGGCTGCAATTTGGAGCTAAGTAATGCGGCGACATTAGTGCAAAAAGATAGCAACATTAAAGATAAGATAGGTTAGGATTCACTAGGTTAAAAAATGCAATTGCTAAAATGTATGCTAAAGATAACTAAATAGGCACAAATTAACCAATAATTAGGGAGAAAACATAAGTTCTTTCTAGTACAATCACACCCCCAAAATTGAGTTTTTAGTTGTCCTCAAGTAAAATAAAAACTAGCAAGGCTACAAAATTTTTTCTAAGGAAAATGATCATGCTAGCAACTTGAAGCCTCTAAATTTCGAATGAATGAATCATATTTAGATGAAAGAATATTGCATCGAGAATACATGAGCATGAATGAGTGAGATTGCACTTTCATCAAAGCCAGCATCATGCTTCAAATCCTAAATTCTATCTACCTATACAACATTTATTATACAATAGTAAATATTTATATTTTTTTAATGGAATAAGGGATATCATTGCATTATTGTACCCTTTTTCTTGATAAGTAACGATGGGGTGCAACAAACCACCAGATTAATTTTTCTAACGCTTGTATTAAAGTGTTCCCTTTTTAACATTCCACAATACACCCACTTTGGAGTGTCTCTTATTTATAACTATCTATATATATAAGTAGCTGTAAAAGGTAGTTTCAATCAAGATTCAAGGAATTCTACTAGTCATTTATTACTAATGCAACCTAAATCATTCATCAAAGTATTGAAGATACAACATTCAATCAAATTTATCCAACTCATTCATTGACAATTCACATGATCTAAGAATTAAGCATCGAATGTAACAAAAATTTTCAAACAGTTGTGCATAAACCTTCCATGCTTACATTTTTTTAAAAAAAATCACATATAAATTCCCCCAAACTTAAAGATTGCATTATCCCCAACGCACTGACATGAATATGTAATGACAATAAAAATGCAGTAATAATGTGTACTAAACAAAATGTGACTTACAGCTATATGCAATGCATGAAAACTACAGCTACAACTTTAAAATAAAATTAACTTTGTTATCCGTATCCATTGTTGTGGCTGTACGATGTTTCTTCCTTCTCCCCTTCTTTTCCATATTCTTGTCCTTAGAGCGCTTCCTTTTCTTTTCTTTAGGCTTTGCACGATTTTCGGATTGCTCCTGAAGTTCCAGCTTAGCCCCAGCATCATCGGTTGCTTCTTGTATGGGAGAGGCCACCTGAAGTTGTCCAGTGTGGACCACTATTTCCAATGAGTTATCTTGCTCCTCATTGATGACCTTAGTAACTTCCACCAATGTCGCTCCATCTAGTTCTAGATTTTAAATATTTGCACCCACAGATTTGGGTGCGATGACAATATTCACATCAAAATCTTCTTCTTCTCTTTCTTTCTCTTCTTCAGCAACTTATTTTTCTTTAGCAATAATTTCATCTTCTGGAGTAGCAACTCCCTTGTCAACAATAGTGTCCTCTTGATCAGAAAAAATATCATCCTCGAACAAGCTATGAATCTTGCGCAAACATTCCTCAATGTCCCTAGATTCTTCATCTTTGTCATTATCAAATACTTGCACAATGGGAGGAGATGCCATCGATCGGTCTCGATCTTTGAAGTTGTCATTCACAAATAAATTCTCATAGTTTTGAATGATTGGTGGAAACACTGGGAAGTCTGGTATTGGAGATGGGCTCAATTGGCTTAATGTGGCTACAATAGAACTGTTCCAGGCTTTAGTATAAGCATAAAAGAAATTCTGAGATTTCTTCATGTCCGCAATTGTAGCGACAAGTTTGATTTGCTTATTACTGATGGAAGTAACCATTTTGTCAACATCCTTCAGCTTGTGCCATAAAGATGTCTTTGTATGCAGGGTTGTTCCTTTACTGTCGGCTTTGGCTTTGCCCTTGTTTGTCTTGTTGGTTCCTGCCTCTTTTAGTATTGGTGTTTCTGTGCCACGAGTCATTCTCTCGACAGAGGCTTCATTAAGTGGACCCTTAATATCCATAATTTCTTCATCTCCCCAAGGTACAATTCATTTTTGCTGACACAGTGACATGACCAATGATGGTAAAACCAAAATGCTGATCTTACCAAACGCCACACTTTTAGTCCTTACTGAACTTTCGCTAAAACGCTTATTTGCTCAAACTGTCACTGCACCTTCCAATGTTAGTGACTGCAATAACACTTCCGTGTTTACAACATTCAAACCCCAAGATTAAATAATAAAATAAGATTTAATACAATAACATTTAACAAAACATTCATTATACTTCCATACAGTAGAAAACATAGAGTAGTCACCAGCGTTTTCAAAGAAATAAGAAAGAATTGAATGAAGAATACCATTCCTAGGCTACTCAGCTGGATCTCTCCATTTCCCATTGTTATACACTTAGATTTCCTCTTCAAGAATGGATTTCCATCAGTCTTCATGTTGGCTCACTCGTTGGAGGCTCAAGCTGCCATGGCCACAAGCTTCAAAATAGGGTTAGAGAATGGTTATTTTGCCAAAAAAATTTCTTTTTTTTCCTCTCACGTCAACATTTTATGTTCTCCTCAATTGTACAGGCGTCTTTCCCTCAAGATTCTTCTGTACTTGTACGTACAAGGTAGTTATACCAGATTGGATAGCTTATGCTTGGTTGGCTCTTATCAGATAGCTATCAACTACAATGACAATTCTGGATGGAATTTGGAGTTAACTAATGCGGCGACATTAGTGCAGAAGATAGCAAAATTAAGGATAAAATAGGCTAGGATTCACTGGGTTATAAAATGCAATTTACTAAATTGAAAATGCTAAAATATATGCTAAAAATAACTAAATGGGAACAAGTTAACCAATAAGTAGGGAAAAAACATATGTTTTTTCTAGTACAATCAGTGCCCCTATTTGAACTTCGGTACCCCTAAACGCACATACATGCCCTGTTTATACTTTGATAACCCTAAGTCAAATAGTATATGGGTTGTGTCTAATTGTATTTAGATTATATGTTATACTATGTCCTTACTAAGTTATGTAAGCTTACCGGTTCTTGTGGATTGTTTTGTAGATAATCGTTACTGACATTTTGGAAGGATCAATCAATCGACTCACACTATCCATCTAAGTTGGTAGTTTTTGTGTCTCCTAGGGTAGTGGCATGTATATATAGATAAATATGTTGGTGTGGTTAAATAGTTTCATAACCCTAAATCAAATAGTATATGGATTGTGTCTAATTGTATTTAGATTAAATGTTATACTATGTCCATACTGAGTTATGTAAGCTTATCTCTTATTGTGGATTGTTTTGTAGAGAATCGTTGCTGACATTTTGGAAGGATCGATCAATTGGCTCATATTATCCATCTAAGTTGGTAGTTTTTGTATCTCCTAGGGTAGTGGCATGTATATATAGATAAATGTGTTGGTTTAGTAAGCTTTGATACCTTACCAAGTTATGTCATTTTGGTTATTTTTAATATGCTTGTAAATAAGGTTCTTCTTGGTATGATTAGAATGGTTTGAAAATGGTTATTTTGGTATGATTTGGTACATATTTGAACTAGGTTATCATGAATGAAATGAGGAAACATTGTTATGTTTTAATAGTTGATGTTTTAATATAATTGTGGTATCTTTGAATGACATATTGGTTAGTTGAAATAGGGTGTAAAAAATTACATGTTGATGTAGTTGTGAATGATGTTTAAGTCCCTTGGATGCATACTTAAATAGTTAGATTGGTTAGGTGTGGATTGGCTGTGAAATGGCTTAATTTGAGGTAAATTTTAGGTTCATACGGCCTGAGACATAGGCTGTCACATGGCCTGACACGTGGGCATATGTGGCAACTCAGAGTGTTACACAGCCTAGGACACGACCTAGAACACGGGCATGTAGGGCATCTCTGTGAGTTACATGGGTGAGGACATGGGCTGGGATACGGCCATGTCTCCCTTGTTCAAAAGTTATATGGGTTGGAGTGATTTCACACGGCCTTGCCACCGGTCGTGTTACCCTTATTTCCAATTTTTGTAACTTTTTCCTAAACTTATCGTTTTGTTTCAAATTAGTCCTCTTTTGATTTTAATGTATTTTTAGGGTCTCGATGGCTCAATTTAGGGACATAATGCATGTGAGTGAATGTATTATGATATTTTTAGATAATTTAAATATTATGGTGTTAATTGTCTACCATTGTACGGTAATACTCTGTAACCCTAATTCGACAACAGAGACGGGTTAGGGGCGTTACACCAGTAATACTTTCTTTTCTCCATTGTATTATTGATCAGAAGAGCAAGATCAAATATGAGTGAGTAAAAAAACACAGTTTGGGGGCACTCCACTATAGTAGTAGGCTTGGTAGATAAAGGGTAGTTGTTTACTCCATCAATCTTTTTAGTCAAAAGCCTTAGCTTCATGAGTGAATTACATTCAAATGGTGGCGTGATGTAATACCTGGCAATCTAGAAATTTTTTTATATAATGCAATGATAGAATAAGTATGAGAGGAAAAATTGAGTTTAGGGGAAAGATAAACTAGTACATTAAGAGGTGCTTGCTATAATCAGAATTGCATGAATATTTAAGAACTTGTATTTTTAGGTAACTTTTTTTTGCACTTCGTATGCTAAACAAACCTATAAAATTTGAACCAATTTTTTTTAGACAGAAGATTGTTGAGAATGGAGGTATAAAATATGTTTTGTTTGGTTTAGCAGTACAAAAGGAAATTGTGTAGCTATGGAAAATTCATGCATTCAAACATATTTTGTTTGAGGACAAGAAAGAACTCAGGTTTGGGGATGTGATAACACTGGAAAGGAGTTCTATTTTGAACCTCTAAGCTTGATTAAATGCATGTACTTAAGTAGATATATTTGCATTTTTAGGTTATTTTTAGAACATTGCATAATAACGCTTGGATTGTGCCTTAAATGTCATTTCATGTTACTTTTACTATTGGGAAGAAGGGAATTGGTTGTTGAATGCAGCAGGTGTAGGAAGGATGAAGAAAAAGAGAAGGAGAAAGAGATTGAGAGAAGTGAAATATTGCCATGGCAAAAGGTTGGATGGATTGCCAACACAAACGCCATGGCAATTCTAGGAAAATGCTAAAGTAGCACTAAGTCCTCATCACTCCAAGCTAGCTGGACGTGTACCATATAAATTCACCTCCAAAAGAGGGAGAAAAGTGTGTGCTGAGAGACGGGGACCTACCCTATAAAAAAGGAAAGAGAGAAGATAAAAAGAGAAATTTTTTGGAGGGCATTTTACATGGGGATCTTAGAGGGGAATTGGGAGAGTAGTTTTCTCTCTTGAAAACTCATGAGAAATTCCAAAGGGAAGGAAAGGGTAGTAGATTATGAGGAGAACAGAGACATAAGGAAAGTGACAAGCAATCAACCTTGGGTCCTGCATACTTCAGCAACGTCGAAGTGAAAGTTAGAGTGGTGAAAGCTTCCTGCAGGTTTACCTTCATTTTGTTGATTAATTTCTGTGATTTCTAAATTGTTAAAGATGATGTTGAGTGTTATTCTGATTTTGGATTTTAAATCTCAACCCATGAGCTGACTTCGTTTGGGTTGGAATTAATTGACTTATCTTGATACATTTATGATCATGCTAATATTTTGAGTAGATCTATTGTTTTATTCGGTTTGGATTGTTTTAAATATATGCATGCAAGCTCTAGACATAGATGAATGCGTGGTATATTCTTAGACTTGATTTAATATTGAAAAGGTTAAAAGTTGGATCGTAATCGAATGATAGGAGCGAGTACTCGAGCGAATACTTGTAGCACTCTAGAGATAGAGTTGTGATCTATACAGAGTAAGGAAGAATATTGTTAGGTACTATTCTTGAGACTTATAGATATACAAAGACTTAGAATGATAACTTTATTTCTAGCTCTCGAATGAAGCAAAATGCAATAGTTATAATCTGAACCATAATTTTGCTGAACCATAATTTGGTCAAGATTTTGCCATGACATTAATATGTTATTAAGATATAATCCAAGTAATTCAAACCTTCCAATTCAATAGCATCAATCCTCTCAACTTTGTCTCATAGAATTGCCACATCATTTTATTCATTATTTGATTATTATTTTTATTTCACACATTAATACTTCAATTCAAATTGTTGTTTTGTTACTTTACCATAAGCCGAATTAGTATAGGTTATAGTGATAACTCAACCATATTTTTACCTATTCCGTTCCCTGTGGAGATGATCTCACTTATTACTTTATTACTTGATCTGACCTGTATGCTTGCACATTCGCATTATATATTCACACGCGACAGTGGACGACATAAGGGGTGTGTGTAGCTTGGTTAACCATGACTAGGTTCATTGTATCTCAATCTTATGGGAAGAAAGAGGTTTCAGAAATAGAGTGAAAAGGGGGATGTGTCTTACAACATAAGGCAAGTTTGACTTGCTAAAGAAGGAAAGGAACCCTCCATATAAGGAAACAAAGGGGTAAAAATAAAACAATGGAGCAAGGGGATTTGAACTAGAGACCTCTAAGATAGTTAATGAGCTTCCTACCACTAAACCACAACCCTTCATTATTTTCAAACTTGTGCAACTAAAAATAAAAATATGGGATGACATTTGCTAAGGTTTTGAAACAAATTTGCACCAAATAAAAATTAATGAGAGCTAAGGAATTCAAACTCATATCATCAAGGACAACTCCACCACTAACCACTACTCAATCACTATAATTTATATTTATTTATTATCAAACAAGAAAAATATTATCTAAATAAAAATTTAGTCATGACCAGACTCAGTTTATTAACCTAATTTCTACTAACCCAATTTTTGGAAAGTAACAGAAACAAGCCCATATCTTTTTGCTCCACTCAGCACCATGATTCCTACCATAGAAGTTACAATCCCCTTAATCCATTCGGGAACCGCTAGAATTGGTAATAGATGTAGCTGGTCTAAATGATCCCTCATGCCTGAAGCTAGAAGTCTATGATTCCTTTCTTGAAGTTTGAAAAGGGTGATCCTTTGGTTTCTTAAAGTTCGAAGAATGAGGAGGACTTGATCTTCCTCTCTTTATTTTTTTTCCTTCTCAAAGTTCTTGTTTTTTTCCTTAAGGATTGACACTATCTTATGAGCTGTAGTTGTTATTTTAGATAGGGTTTTACACTGAGAGGTTACCACTAAGGCACGAAGAGCATCTCTAAGTCCCCACTTGAATTTATCACACATTTCTTTTTCTTACGAAAACATACCATTGGTGTACCTATTCAGCCGCATGAATTCATGCTCATATTCCGGGATAGACATTCTACCTTGTTTTAGATACAACAAGTCCTTATTCATTTTTTCAATGAACATTGGGTTGATAAAATTCTCATGGAACCTTTCGAAAAAGAATTCCCAATCAATTAGATGCTCAGGGGTTACACTGATCACGCTTTGCCACTATTGGTATGCTTCTCATTCCAGCAAGGATATAGCGTATCGAAGACTATCCTCTTCATTACACTACCTTTCCTAACCGAGAGAACCATTGCTCCACCGTAGTGGGGTTATCTCCTTTTATCTCCCAAAATTATTTTGCTCCTCTTTTTCGAATCTCTTGGACAAGATCAAACCTAGGGGAAGCTACTGCAAGTGCAAGTGGAACAACTGCTATTGGGCGTACTACCTCTAAGCATGGTTATAGAGGATGTTGCAGTTGCTAAGGCTGTTGCCCAGATTCAGTTCCCATGAATCGCTCAAATAATTGACTCATCATGGTGAATAACATATTTCTAAATGTGTTTCCTACATTCCCAGAATTATTATTGTTGGTTTTAGTACCCTATTCTTGGGTGGGGACATGGTTTTCCATATCCTCACTAGTCTATTCTATTGAACTATTAGACATTCTTCATATTTTGCTACAAAAGAGAAATTATCTTAGTACAAATCACTAGAGACTAAGCCAGAGGCATATTATGCATGACAGGGTCATGACACTGCCTTCGGTTCATCAGAGAATCAGCTAAACCTAGGCTCTCATACAAAAAACTTGTAGCGTCCCATTCCCGACTCTTAAGGAGGATCTAAGAATGGTGCGTTATAGCTTTAAAGTCTTTTCTTGCCAGGAATGTAATAGCTGGAATCACATGTTTACAAAAATAGTTAGGTATTTGCTATAGCGGTAATATATAAAACATGTAAGCTTAAGGGCCCAAAAACATTAAGAACATAAAATTTAATTGGAAATGTTTAAGGAGAGAGCATAGTTTAACGAATACAAATTTTAGTTACAAAATATTGTTATTCACATTTCAAGCCTTGACACCTCCCTCTTTTGTCATGTAGAATACAAAATCAGTATAAGCCAAACACAGTATGTATCCTCTAGGGTAGTCATTGAGGGTTCCTTTACATATTTAGTGGTCCTGAGAAAATCAAATAAACGGGTAAGTTCATAGAACTTAGTGAGTTCTAAATCGAGCCTTAGAATATCTATAGGTTATACAAACAGAAGGACTCTTCCCAACTTAGTGGGACATATAGTTCGCCCATTAATGAAGACACCACACAAATTGACTTCATGTAGCTGGCCTATTGGCGAATACCGAACTTACACAAAATTTAACAGAATATGACTCATTTTGGCACGTAAATTATGCCCATGTGTTAATGCAGTCAACCTCCTTCGCGCTAGCCAAAAACCCTAGCCCGTGTTCAGAGATTGTAATGTATGTTTGTTCATTCTTTCTTTTCTTTGTTACGTTTTGGCAATCTGGTTTGCATTACACTTGCCTTAATAAAGGCTACATAATATCAATCATGTATTGGGATCTACCAGGTGAATGCTCTTCTCAATGAAGACAACGCCATGAGTTCACTAATTTTGTTGTAACCATATGGTTCATTTTTTAGAGTAAAGTGGGTAATGACTCAGCACGAAGTAAGGCCCTTTCATTTCATACACAAACATAAAAAGCTAGACTCTTCACCAGACAAGTAAACTTACCATGATCCAGACATGTACAACACACAGAGGGTATGAAGGAATTCACCAGAAAATGCAGTAGGGACTAAACAACATGTCCCTTACCTTTGTCTCGATAGCTTTTGAGAGTTTTTTAAGCTATAACATAAATAGTTAATTCATCAGATCATGTTTTTCAGAAAAACTACACAAGTTTTCAAGAACACTAAATCAGGAAACCTACAATTTGGAAGTGTCCTTCCTTTAATCTTTAGTTTGTTCCTAAAGCATGAAACCCTAGGGTCTCGTAAATAATTAAGGAAAAAACTAGAGTTTCATCGTTATATACCAAGTTTCACGACAGTGAAGTTAGCTGATTACATGATTAATCCTTCAAACAGGCCTTGTCTCTAATGCTTTCCTAGTAAATGTAGAGAGAATTGCTAAAAGGAAGTATGAATTGACAGAGAAAGTAAATAACTTGTTTCAAAAGCTATGAGTGGCTTTATATGGGTGTACACAAAAGGAAAATTTAGTGGACAAGCTTATTTCCCTCCACTAACCTTCCATCGATACTCGAGACTAATAGTTTTCTCTCTTGGCTTAAATGCATGTCCTTTCATTTTCAAAAGCTTTGTCCAATCCTGGCTAGTCTTCATTAGGCCAGCTAAATATGTTAACCACATAATAAGATAATAAAATATTTATCGTTCCCATTAGACTAGGGGTTTCACAATTGGACTTACTATTTTCTTCTATTTGCTGGGGCGACGTATACTCCATTGAAGAGTCCACAAAACCTTAGAGCTCGCCTTACTCAAGGCTTTGCCCAAGGGCACATTCATAGACCTTAAGTACTTTAATAAATTTCTAAGAATTTTCTTACTCTATGGTCACACTATAAGCTTTAGTTCAATTAACAATACTCGAGTACTACACTTCGCCGGGCAAGATGTTACAACTCTCCCCTACCTTGGAAATTTGTACCCCAAATTCATACCTGAAAACAATTGTTGATACTGTTATTTCATTACGCTCTCCCTTTCCCAAGTGGCTTCCTCAGTGTTGTGATTTCTCCATAGTACCTTTACTAAGGGAATTCTTTTATCCCTCATCTACTTGACTCTTTGGCCGAAATACGGACTAATTCTTCTCATAATATAGGTTTGGTTCAATCTCAAGCTCTTCATTTTGTACCACATGTTCAGGGTTGGATCTATACCTTTGCAACATTGATACGTGGAAGTGGAAACATGAAAATGTACACACTTTTTCATGCCCTTTTTAACTCAAATTCATGCAGTTTCGAAAATATTCTTGTCGAAAAATTTATAATTATTATAAAGTAAGTATTTTGTACTTAAATTATTAACATGTTGAATTTTAAATAATTTTATATCAAATTTTGATTAATTTTGATTATTTTCGATAGATATGCACAAAGGATGAAAAACGGCTCGGTGACACCACTGAAGCGCAAAATTGAGAAGCAATTTTGAAGCTTCAAGGCGAAATAATTTTTCATCCTAAGACAGTCCAAATTATGTGTATTAATTCATAATATAATTAATTTTAATTTTAATTCAATTTAATTTGTGTTAAGTAAATTATTTATAATTAATTATGAAAAGTGGCCAAGTTGAGCTGAACTGAAAAAATCGATTGAACCGAGCACTGGGCAGCCCAAAACCGTCCCACATGCTGACCCAATCAACTTGTTTGGATGATTATTTGGCTTGAAAAATAGCCCTTGAAGACTCTTTCAAATTGCATTCAGACCCCTCCACTATTTATGTCTTTCTAGATTTGCCCCTACCTTAAAATAGCAGGTTTGAAACCTTCAAACTTGCCACATGTGTGGCTGGCCATTGGGGGACTCTATGGGTGTTGATTTTTGCTAATTTTAAAAACCATCTCAACCTATAAATACCCTTCCTTTCTACTCACTGAAAACACATCTCAAACCCATTCATTTCTGCACTTCTTTTTTAGTTTTCTCTCTTCACTCCCTTCTATTGTTCTTCATTTTCTTCCCTATTCTCTTGCCGATTTTACCTCTTGAAAAAGAGTTATTCGACTACCATTTGGAGCAGCATTCAAGTGTTCATGGAAGCCTCAGTTCAACAAGAACAAGTGGAGAAGGAGGAGTGGAGCAAACTAGTCAAGCCCTGGGGAAACACTAGATTTGATTCTTGTTCCTTACCCTTTTAATTTTATTGTTGTTGTTATGAACATGTCTATAAATATTTGTAATTCTTATATGTTTAATTTAATTAATAAGGTTTAATTTTAATATGTGTTAGGTTGATTGCATTTCGTCCACTTGAGTTATTAAAATTGTGTTTGCGTTGTTATAGGGCTCGGTGGAACGACAAAAATGTGCAAGTGTACACAATCGCAACAAGTAATAAAGTGACAAGTAAATGTTGAGTTATCGTACCCACTGGGATTGTAAAAAAAATATTTATGAAATTAATGTTAAAACACTTTGGTGATGAAAAATATTTTGGTTTATAGATGATTAAAAACCAAGGGTTAAAATCTAAGAAAAAAATTTAAAAATAAAAAGGTTCTAATGCATAATTTCAAATAAGGTTTAATCAAGATGATATAATTGTGTTGGATTAATTACATTCCTTTAACTTAGAATTATTAAACATATGTTTGTCCTATTACGAACAAATTTACGGCAACTCAGTAATTTGCTAGCTACTGTTCATACATACTTATTAACTTAATCAATGTCTTGAATATTTTTCAATGTTAATCCAAGCGATGAATCAATCTTCACAATCATATAAAAGATCAAGTGAGGTAACAGAGTATTTATACCTTCAAACAATTTAATCACAATAATCTTGCAAGTTATGCAAGGCATATGTATCGCCAAATACAATGCTAAATTAACTTCAGCTACCTTAGAAGAATAACATGCACTGAATAAGTATTGTGTCGATTAATTACAATTTCAATCCATTTAAATAATTAATTCATTATTTATCTAACAATTAATATTGCAAGAATAACTTAAGCATGATTTTACTTAATCAAGCATCATATCGAGGCCTATAACAGCACAAACACAATTTTAATAATTCAAGCAGACAAAATATAATCAACCCAACATGGATTAAATTCAAGCTAGAATGATTAAAATAACCATTTCAATAGCATAAATAGTCATAAACATGTTTGTCAAAACAACAACAAAATTTAAAGAGATAGGGAACAAGAAGCAAATCCGGTGTTTCTCTGTGGCTTAACTGATTTCTCTGTTCTTCGTTCTCCGTTGTCCTCAGCTATCAAGGTGGCTTATGAACACTTTAATTGCTACTCAACAATGGCTGATGAGAACCTCTTTCCCAAGAGAAGAAATCGACAGTTGAACAAAAGGGAAAATGGGAAGGAAAAGTTAAGAGAAAGTGAGAGGAGAAGAGAGAATGAAAGTGTGAGAGATGAGTTGAATGATCAGTAAGGGGTGGCTTTTATAGCTGATTGTGGCTGCTAAAAATAGCAAATTCCATCAGCCAAAGCGACCTCCCTTGGCTGGCCACACACATGGAAAATTTGAGAAATATTATAAATTTTCGTGTTTCCACTCGACAAGATGTTTGATTAAGTAAAACCCTGACTAAGTTATTCTTACATTACAATTATAAGGTAACTAATGAATTAATTATTTAAACGGAATAAAATTGTAATTAATTGACACGGTATTTAATCAGCGCATGTTTAATCAGCTAAGGTAGCTGAGGGTTAAATTAACAATGGTATCTAATGATGCATTAGCCTTGCATAACTTGCAAGACTATTGTGATTAAACTATTTAAAGGTAGAAATACATTGTTACGTCGCGTAATGTTTTATGTGCTTATGAGATTGAATTAATTGTTTGAATTGGCATAAAGATATGTACAAGAGATTATTTTAATTTCATAAGTATGTATGTACATTAACACATTTGCTTATTAAAATTTGTTAATCAGTTGAATTGACATAAAGATATAGTCAAGAGATAAATGGATTTCGATAGGTAAGTATGTTCATAACTTAGCAAATTACTGAGTTGCCGTGAATTTATTCGTAACAACATGAACATGAGTTTAATAATTGTAAGTTAAGAAATGTAATTAATCTAACACAATTATGTCATCTTGATTAAAATCATCTTTTGAAATCGTGCATTGGAAATTTAATTTTAATTTTATTTATTTTACTTTAATAAAATTTTAGTTTTTAATCACCTCTTCAAATCAAAATATTTTTCTTCACCAAAGTGTTTTTAAAATTGCATTCATAAATAATTCTTTTCACAGTCCCTATGGGTACGATAACTCGACATTTACTTGTCACTTTATTACTTGTTGCGATTGTGTACACTTGCACATTTGCGTCGTTCCAAGTCTTTGACGCCGTTGTCAGGGACTGTTTTAAAAAGTATTTATTTGTGAATTTGTTAATTTTGTGTTTTGGTTAATTTTTCTGTTCAATTTTAACATAATTAATTTTTCTATGTTTGTTTCTGGTGTTTATGAGTATTGACCGAATTATCAATTTACTCCCCGTAGACCTTGAGATTGAAAGAACTTTTCGACAGTGAAGAAGACAAGCATGTCAAAGAAGGGCCGAGGAGATGAACTTTGAAAATCCAAATCAAGGAAACTGAGCAAACCCTGCTCAAAATCCTATCCTTATTGCTGATGATAGGGATAGAGCTCTAAAATAGTATGTCGTGCCAATGTTTCATGATCTTAATCCGGGTATTAGGAGACCTAAAATTGAGGTACAACAGTTCGAGCTGAAGCAAGTCATGGTCCAGATGCTTTAGACAGTGGGCCAATTCAGTGGAATGCCTACCGAAGATCCTCACCTGCACTTAAGACTTTTCATGGAGGTGAGCGATTCTTTCCAGTTAGTCAGAGTACCCAAAGATGCACTACGATTGAATCTGTTCCCATATTCGCTAAGGGACAGAGCTTGAGCCTGGTTGAACTCATTGCCACCAAATTCAATTTCCACATGGCAAGAGTTAATAGAAAGATTCCTCATGAAGTATTTCCCTCTTAGCAAGAAGGCTAAGTTGAGGAATGAGATCACTACTTTCCATCAAATGGATGATGAGTCCTTGTATGAGGCATGTGAAAGGTACAAAGAAATATTACGAAAGTGCCCTCATCACGGAATCTCACATTGCATCCAACTCAAGACGTTTTATAATGGTTTCAATGCTTACACGAGGGTGGTAGTCGACACTTTTGCTAACGATACTCTCCTTTCTAAGTCTTACAATGAGACTTATGAAATCATTGAAAGGATTTGCCAGCAACAATTATCAATGGCCAACCAATCAAGCAGCTTTAGGAAGATGAGTGACTAGAATACATGAAGTAGACACTCCTCCCACTTCACTCGCATCTTAGGTATTCTCAATTTTCTTAATGCTTAAAAATTTTACCATTAATGGGTTTCATAGTTTTACAGCGCAACCACTGAATTAATTTGAAAATATAGTCTGTGTCTATTGTGGGGAAGTACATCTGTTCGAAGAATGTCCGTTTAACACAGAATTCGTTTATTAGATGGGTAACCAAAACCAAAACCAGGGAAGGCAAGGACTACAATCCAATTCCTATAACCCATCATGGCAAAACCACTCTAATTTCTCCTGGAGTAACCAAGGGGCTGGACCCAGTAACAAATACGCCTAACCTAGACCGATCCAGCCACCTATTTTTACCCAACAAGTTCAGAAAAAACCTCAAGCTGAACCATCCAATGGCTTAGAAATCTTGTTGAAGGCATACATAGTGAAGAATGATGCCTTAATCCAAAACCAACCAGCTACATTGAAAAACTTGAAAAACCAAATAGGCCAGCTTGCAACTGAACTCAGAAACTGACCACAAGGTGTTTTACCTAGTGGTACGGAGAATTAGAGGAATCCAAGGAAGGAGAATTGTAAAGCGTTGACATTGAGAAGCAGAAAGACATTAGAGCCCAACACCGTCGAAGTTGAAAAGGAGCCAGCTGATACTCAAGACTCAGAGGAAGTTCAACCGAGTGTTAAAATTTCAGTTTCCCCGAAACTTGAATCTGTAAAATCTGATAAGGTAACTTCTAAATCAGCTAATTCTGATAAACTAAGAACTTCATTAGATACAGAATCGCCACAGAAGACGAATCAACCAGTTCTAATAAAGAAGCTTCCATCACCCTACCCTCAAAGACTTCAGGAGCAGAAGCAGGAAGTTCAATTCAAGAAGTTCCTAGACGTACTCAAGAAACTTTATATCAACATTTCATTGGTTGAAGCACTTGAACAAATGCCGAACTACATCAAATTCATGAAGGATATCCTGTCAAAAAAATGAAGACTTGGAGAACTTGAGATGGTAGTCTTGACAAAGGAATGCAGTGCATATCTTCAAGACAAACTACCCCCAAAGTTGAACGATCCTAGATGTTTTACCATACCTTGCAAAATTGGGGAAACATATTGTGGTAAGGCACTATGTGATTTGGGTAGGAGTATCAACTTGATGCTCATGTCAATATTTAGGAAGTTGGGGATAGGTGAAGTTAGACTTACTACAGTTACACTTCAATTAACAGATCAATCCTTAGCACATCCAAAAGGAAAAATCGAGGACGTATTAGTACCTGTAGACAAATTTACTTTTCCTGCTAACTTTGTTATTATAGACTTTGAAGCAGAGAAAGAAGTGCCAATCATCCTAGGAAGACCTTTCCTAGCAATTTGAAGGACCCTTATTGATGTATAGAAGGGTGAGCTTACTATGCGTGTTCAGGATGATTAATTATGGAATTAATCATGGAAAAGGAACTCAACTATGTTAAGGACCTATTGGAACAAATTTTGACATCATACCCTCCAAATGATGAAGAAGAGGATGAATACCTAGCTTTGTAGAAGCTAATCAAAGGGGATTTAATCTGCAATCTCGTTTTGAATATTTGGAGTTAGAGAATAGCAATTATGCCCAACCAAAAGCGTCAATCGAGGAGCCACCTAAATTAGAACTGAAGGTACTTCCCTCACATTTAAAATATGTTTATTTAGGTAACGCTTCTACTTTACTTGTGATTCTTTCAGCGAAATTAACCATTGAGCAAGAAAAGAAACTTATCCTAGTATTGACACAATTCATGAAGGCTACCAGATGACCATAGCCGATATTCATGGAATTATCTCGTCTGTATGCATGCACAAAATTATCCCCGAATATGGCAAAAAAGGAATGATTGATGGAAAATAAAGACTGAACCCCATCATGAAGGACGTGGTAAAGAAAGAAATCATCAAGTGGTTAGATGCAGGTATAATTTACCGCATCTTAGACAGTTCGTGGGTTAGTCCGGTCCAGTGCATGCCAAAGAAAGAAGGTATTATGGTCATTCTCTATTCTCCTCTATCACTTTCTCTAAACTTTTCCTTCCCATTTTCCCTTTTGTTCAAGTGTCGATTTCTTCTCTTGGGAAAGAGGTCCTCGTCAGCCATTGTTGAGCAGCAAATAAAGCGTTCATAAGTCACCTTGATAGCCGAGGACAATGGAGAACGAAGAACGGAGTAATCAGTCAAGCCACGGAGAAACACCGGATTTGCTTCTTGTTCCCTATCTCTTTAAATTTCATTGTTTTTTTGACAAACATTTTTATGAATATTTATGCTATTGAAATGGTTATTTTAATAAATCTAGCTTGAATTTAATCCGTGTTGGGTTGATTATATTTTGCCTGCTTGAATTATTGAAATCGTGTTGTTATAGGCCTCGGTAAGATGCTTGATTAAGTAAAATCATTCCTAAGTTATTCTTGCAATATTAATTGTTAGGTAACTAATAAAATAATTATTTAAATGGATTGAAATTGTAATTAATCGACACAATACTTAATCAGTGCATGTTATTCTTCTAAGGTAGCTAAAGTTAATTTAGCATTGTATTTGGCAATACATATGCCTTGCATAACTTGCAAGATTTTTGTGATTAAACTGTTTCAAGGTAGAAATACTCTGTTACCTCACTCGATCTTTTATATGTTTGTGAAGATTGATTAATCGCTTGCATTGACATTGAAAAATGTTCAAGAGATTGATTAATGTAATAAGTATGTATGAGCAGTAGTTAGCAAATTACCGAGCTGCCGTGAATTTGTTCATACCAGTATAAACATAAGTTTAATAATTCTAAGTTAAAGGAATGTAATTAATCCAACACAATTATATCATCTTGATTAAACCTTATTTGAAATCGTGCATTAGAACCTTTTTATTTTTAATTTTTTTTACTTAGTTTTTAACCCTTGGTTTTTAATCATCTTTAAACCAAAATATTTTCCATCACCAAAGTGTTTTAACATTAATTTCATAAATATTCTTTTTTATAGTCCCTGTGGGTACGATAACTCAAATTTACTTGTCACTTTATTAATTGTTGTGATTGTGTACACTTGCACATTTTCGTCGTTCCAAGTTTTTGGCGCCGTTGCTGGGGACTATTTTTTAAAAAAAAGCCATTATTTGTGAATCTGTTTTTACATTTTGGTTTATTTATTTTCCTGTTTAAATCTTTACTTACTTAATCTTTCTGTGATTATTTCAGGTGTTTATGAGTATTGACCAGATTATCGACTTACTCTCTGTGGACCCTGAAATAGAACGAACCTTTCGACAGCAAAGAAGACAAGCGAACTAGAGAATGACCAAAGAGATAAACTTTGAGAATATGAATCAAGGAAACGGAGCAAACCTTGCTCAGAATCCTATCCTTATTGTTGATGATAGGGATAGAGCTTTGTAACACCCCAAACCAAGTCTAAACGTTATGACCGAATCTAGCGATGTCACATTGTAACACCTCTTTCCTGTATTCGACGCCGGAATAGGGTACGAGGCATTACTTGAAGACATACTATTGCTTACATATTAAACCGAGTTACAAAATTTCATCCAAATTAAAACTTTTAAATTATTAACGTGCTTTTATAATTTTTTACAACATATCCTCGAAATATTATATTCATAATAAATAGGGCCTACGAGACCCGATATTTACTCATGTAATTCAAAGCTTCATTTCCATTTTATTCAAGTCACAATTTCTCATGTTCACAATTCAAATCAATTTCTCAATCCAATATATATATTTCAATCATCTAAGAATATAATTCAAGTTACATGAACTTACCAGGCTAAATTGCAAAAATACCAAAATTCAGGGAAATTTTGGTAATTTTCTATTTTCCTCGAATTTTCACCCAATCTAGATATAAATTAATATTTCATTCAATTTATTAATTTAAATAATAAAACAATTCATTTCATGCAATTTGGTCGCTTTTTGACATCTTTACCAATTTACCCTTAAAATATTACTTTTATTCAATTTAGTCCTTGAACCTAAAACATACAAATTGGCCATTTTTAATGAGAACTCATGCTAGTTGAATTCATTTATTTTCCTCCTCCTCCTCTCCATTCCACATCCTTAATGTATAATATGCTTATATGTAACATTATCTATAATTCCACCATTTATTTATATATTAATTCAAAGCTGTCCACTTGAGTCATAGTCACAAAATTATTTATATCTTGAGTTACAGAACTCCAAATTAAGATCCGCTAAATTCCTATGAAACTAGATTCACATATATTCTTACCATAATATTTTCAGAATTTTTGGTTTAGCCAATAAGTACAGTTTATTCTTTAAAGATTCCCCTATTTCACTATTTGATAGTTCTGACCCCTCTTCACTAAAAATTAATTATCTCTTTGTACAAAATTTGGATGATGTTTCCGTTTGTTTTTATTGAAAATATACTAATTCAGGATTTTAAAAATATAAATTTAAGCCTCCAATTATTTGTATTCAATTTTTTATTATATTCCAAAGTCAAAACAGGGGAACCCGAATTCATTCTGACCTTGTCTCACAAAATTTATTATATCTCATGATTTACAATTCCATTACTTACACCGTTTCTTTTATAAGAAACTAGACTTAATAATATTTAATTCCATATTTTATTAATACTCTAATTCGATTTCCATAATTTATGGTGATTTTTCAAAAACTAACCTCCTACTGTTGCTGTCCAAAACTGTTTTAGTGCAAAATGTTGATTACTAGGTGTATAACTCCCTTATTCCCTTTCTCTATAATATTTCTCATCACTTTCACTTATTTATCTTCACTAATATATTAAGAACTTAAGACCTTATATAAGAAAACTCTACTATAACATTATTTACATGGTTTTTCAATAATATCAAACTTAAAAATATATTGAAATCTTGATGTTCTTACCTTATGCTATTGATTTCAATCTTTAACTTGATTTTCTCTCTCCTCTAACTTCTATTTATTAAATCTAACTTGATATTCTAGCTCCCCATTGTCTCCTTATCAATTTTCTCTCTTGGTGGCTATGGAAATTTCTTTGATTTCTAAGTGAAAATGGTGAATTTTTTGTGGGAGGACCAAATTGTAAAGAAAGGACAACTTCTTTCTTTTCCTCTCTTCTCACGTTGGTTGCATGGAAAAGATGATGATTTTTTTCATCATCTTTCCTCCCTTTTATATTAATCATTTAATAATAAATAATACTAAATCTCTTAATAAAATATTAATTACATAACATTTATCTATTTAATTAATTAAAAATATCACAAACATCATCATTACCTTCTAGAATTCTCTCTCTCTATTTGACCATTTTTCCCTTTATAATCTTTTGAAATTCCATCCTTGAGTCATCACATAATTTGGTAAAATTGCAATTTAGTCCCTCAAAATTCTTCACCTTTTCAATTTGGTCCTAATTCATCCATTTTCCTTAGTTTCTAGATTATTCCACTCTTAAAATATTTACACTATTGGTCCTTTAAATTTTTCATATTTACACTTTAACCCCTCAAATTTTGAGTATTTACTCTTGGGCAACAAAACTTTTCTCACTTTTGCAATTTAATCCTTTCTGAAATTAATATGTCATAATATACTTCCCAATGTTGACATAACTCAATATTAAC
Source organism: Gossypium hirsutum (assembly GCF_007990345.1). NCBI lineage: Eukaryota > Viridiplantae > Streptophyta > Magnoliopsida > Malvales > Malvaceae > Gossypium > Gossypium hirsutum. The sequence continues at coordinate 19,008,535 of NC_053439.1, read as the reverse complement.
TTTTTTATCACTTTATTTCCTTATTTTACTATATCAAGGATATTATCTTACTTTCTTACTGTAGTAATTTTCGGGGTATGACAAGCTTTATGATAGTATGTCGTGCCAGTATTTAACGATCTTAATTCGGGTATTAGGAGTCCCAAAATTGAGGCACAACAATTCGAGCTTAAGCCAGTCATGTTCCAGATGCTTCAGACTGTGGGCCAATTCAATGGAATGCCTACTGAAGATCCTCATATTCACTTAAGACTATTTATGGAAGTGAGTGATTCTTTAAAGTTAGCCAGAGTACCCAAAGATGCATTACGACTGAAGGTGTTCCCATATTCGCTAAGGGACAAAGCTCGTGCCTGGTTGAACTCATTGCCACCGAACTCTATTTTTACATGGAAAGAGTTAGCCGAGAGATTTCTCATGAAGTATTTCTCCCTGGGTGAGAATGCCAAGATAATGAATGAGATCACTGCCTTCCAAAAAATGGCTGATGAGTCCCTATATGGGGCATGGGAAAGGTAGAAAGAGTTATTACGAAAGTGCCCTCATCATGGAATCCAACATTGCATTCAAATTGAGACATTCTATAATGGTCTCAACGCTCACATGATGTGACAGCCCAAAGTTGACCCTAGTCGGGAAGTGGTTTCGGGACCGCTAAACCGAGTCACCGAAATGTTTGAATGTGATACTTATTGTCTAGAATATGTAATTATGAATGTGTGAAAATTTCAAGCTTCAATTTGGTTGATTTCATGTGAATTTAGTCAATAGGACTTATGTGAGAAAATTTTAAAATGTAATAGGTCAATGCGTAAGGACCTATTAGTGCATGTGGAAAAAAGGGGGGACTTGCATGTCAAATTTTCCCCCCTAATGAGTAGTGGCCGGCCATGACAAGGAATGATGGGCAAAACATGTCATGAAACATGTTTTGTTAATGGAAGAATAAAATAAGGAGTATGGGTAATAAAGAAATGGAAAACAAAAGAAAAAAAAGTGTGGTTGCCCCCCCATTGCCGTGAGCTAAAGAGAAGGAAGGAGAAAATTTTGTGTTCATCCTTTCTCACCTTCATTTAGCCTAAATTAGAAAGAAAAACAAAGAAAAAAAAATTTCTCATCCTTTGGTTCATCCTTGGCCAAAAATTTTAAGGAGGAAAGAAGAAGAAAGGTGAAGAGATTCGGCCATGCATGTAGCTAGGCTAAGGTATGTTTGATGATGTTCCATGAGATGCATGCATGTTTTAGTTGTTAGCTTGAGTTCTACCTAGCCCATGGTCTAAATCTTGCTATGTGATGGAAATGGCACTTGACCATGGATGCATCATTCTTGGTTGATGTTTGATGTTGTGGTGATGAGGCATGAGGATGAGTTAAGATTCGGCCTAGGTGGAGGTCATGTTAATGCCATTGCATGCAAAATATGAAGCTTGTAAATGATGCATGTGATGATGGCTTGATGATTCTTGAACCTCCTTTTTAGCATTTTTGTGTGAGCACATATGTGCATTGGTTGCTAAATGGAGAAGAATCGGCTAGCAAGATGTGTGCTAAGGCCGAATGTAACTTTGCATGTTAATGAGCAATGCATGTGTTAAATTGATGAAAAGGGGGAGGATGCTTTACTAGTGTGTATATGTGTGTATTAAGTGTTGAAATCGACCCCAAAAATAGACATGCATATTCGGCCAAGGGGAAAGAAATTAGCTAATATGTTGTGTTGGTGCATGATTTTTGCATGTATGAGACTTTAATGTCTAATGTATAAATATGGGCTAAGTGCCTTGTGTTCATCTTTTTGATGCCTAAATGATGAAATCAATTTATTTGTTTAATTAAGCTCAAGAGCAAAGGGGAAATAAATCCGATAAAGGGAAGGAAAAAGTGGTCGAATAGTTAGAGGAATCGTTCGACAACACCCGAGGTAAGTTCTTGAGTAAGAGAGCTTAAATTACGATGTGATTAAATCATGCTCTATGTGTGGCTATTGAGCCGAATGTGCAAGGACGATATGTGCCTTGTGTTTGAGTTTCGCAAATGAAAATGAAATATGAATGTGCCATGAATTATTGTTAGATGTGCATGATTAATTGAATGCTGTCCGGGCTAAGTCCCGAAGGCTTTGTGCTAAGTGAATACATCCGGACTAAGATCCGAAGGCATTTGTGCGAGATACTAAATCCGGGTTAAGTCCCGAAGGCATTCGTGCGAGTTATTAAATCCGGGTTAAGTCCCGAAGGCATTTGTGCGAGTTATTAAATCCGGGTTATGTCCCGAAGGCATTGTGTGAGTTACTAAAACCGGGCTATGTCCCGAAGGCATTTGAACGAGGAGCTATATCCGGATAAATCCCGAAGGTACGTGATTTGGTAATGAATGAGCTTGCTGTAAAATTCCAGCGAATACTCGAAAAACATCCCAATATGGGGATATGTTACGTATGTGTTGAATATAATCGAGCCCTTACAAATAAATGTTCGCTCAGTTGATAAACGAGCTACCGGCCTTCGGCTAAGTTAGTCTATTGTGTATGTACATAAGGGTTGTTAATGTTGTGAAGCAAGTTTGGTATCGGTAAATTGCGTATTATGAAATATTCCGTTTAGCTAAATGTGTGTTATTCTTTGTTTATGCTGGAATTCCTTGCTCAAAACTTACTAAGCATAAATTGCTTACTCGTTACACTGCTCCTCTGTTTTATAGATTTTTGGTTCTCCAGCTATCGGACTCGGGATCTTGAAGTCGAAGTCGCCCACACTATCAAAGGCTCTTTTGGGTACTATTTTGGTTGAATTTTGATATCGCATGTATAGGACTACCCATTGTGGTTTTTCGAGTTCTTTATGAAATGTATAAGTGTACAGCCATGCGAAAATGGCTTGTAGAAGTGGAGTATGGCATTAGACCATTCGTGTTTATGAATGTATAGATGGTTTCATGATGTAACTATAGTTGGAAGGGAAGTGTTGAGCAAATGATCAGCCACTGGAATGGCTAAGTATGATCATATGTGGGCTTATGTATGACAAGGCCCTAGTTGGTCCATGAAACCCCAAATTAGGTAAGGTTTACTTTGAAAACAGAAGCTGATAGCAGCAGTGGTGTGCATTGGAAAAATCACAAGAATTCGTAGGAGTGGAATTAAATAGTGAATAAATTATGTAATTGAACCTTGATGAATCTACTTTCATATGGAAGTAACGAAACAATCATAGGAACAGTACAGTAAGAGATATTCGGGTTCTTGTGGAACAGGGCCAGAACAGTTTCTGGATTCCCTGTTCCGACTTTGGAAATTCACTATAAATTGACCAGAGATAATTAGGGGTCATACCATATATGTATGGATTCCTCTCTGAGTCTAGTTTCCATAGAAACAAACGGCATCAGTATTGAATCTCTGTGCAGAGAGATATCCAAGTCGTAATGGGAAAAGGTCAGTGTAGTCGACCCCTGTAACATGGGAGACTTTGACTAATAAACTGTACTAATTGGCCCGACCAAAAATTCTAGAAAAAAATACATAGGTGGGGACATGAGTCTAGTTTCAGGTAAAAACCACAAAACTGATTTTCGAGTTGTGAAACTCAAGATATGATTTTTGAAGCGACTAGTACTCAGACTGGACAGTGTCTGGAAAAAATTTTTCAAAGTTTGTTAACATCTCGTGTCCGACTCCGGTGTCGGTCTCGGGTTCGGGGTGTTACATTTTATTGGTATCAGAGCTACGGTTTAGTCGATTCTAGGACTACCGTAATGTGTTGGGTCTAGCTATACATGCCATTTTATGTGATTACTTGATAGTGTGGTGACTTCTGAAAATTGTAAATGTGTTTATAGTAATGGATCCCGATCATGACCGAGAGGTAGCTGATGATCTTGAGAGTGTAGCGCCTGCTCCCGCACAAGGGACAGTGCCGGCAGACTCTCAACCTAATGCTAGTAATCCGAATGATGAAGCTAGACAAGCATTCTATAGCGTGATGAATGATTGGTTCAACCAATACATTCGAACTAATATGGCTGTTCCACAACCTCCATTCCCGACAAATACTACCCCCGCACCTACAATACCACCGGTAACGGACCAAATAAGGTCAAATAAGCCCCCAGTTGTCAGAATCCGAAAACATGGGGCTACTGAATTCAAGGCTATGGATAGCGATGATGCCGAGCAAGCTGAATTTTGGCTGGACAACACTATCCGGGTACTCGATAAGCTATCTTGTACACCCGATGAATGCCTAAAGTGTGCTATCTCCTTGCTACGTGATTCTGCCTACTATTGGTGGAGTACTCTGACTTCTGTTGTGCCCCGAGAGCAAGTAACTTGGGAGTTTTTTTCCAAACTGAGTTTCGGAAAAAGTATATCAGTCAGAGATTTGTTGATCAAAAACGGAAGGAATTTCTTGAGCTTAAGCAAGGCTCCATGTCGGTTACTGATTACGAGCGAAAATTTGTTAGACTTAGCAAATACGCTCGGGAATGTGTTTCGTCCGAAGCTATTATGTGTAAACGCTTCGAGGATGGGCTGAATGAAGATATAAAAATGTTCATTGGCGTTCTTGAAATATGAGAGTTCGTGGTACTTGTTGAACGAGCTTGTAAAGCCGAAGAGCTTAGAAAAGAAAAGCAAAGAGTTGATGAGGGAACTGGAGAGTTTCGTAAAAGATCCTCGGGAAGGTCTCTTCAACAGACATCGAAGAGATTTCGAGATGATGCGGGCCAGTTTAGAGGCACTTCGGGCCTTTTTAGACGAGATCGTGATCGACCCCCTGTGGGTACACGAGGCACTTCGGTCGCCAGTGTTGGGAATGAACGTCGAGATAGAACGAAGTGTCGATATTGCGGTAAATGGCATTCGGGGAGTTGTAGATTCCCTGACCGCTCCTGTTACAAGTGCGGATCAGTTGACCACTTCATTAAAGATTGCCCGAGGTTGTTTGAACAGAATGAAAATCAGAGTGGGAAACCGGGTGCTACCACTGCTCGGGGTAGACCATTTGGAATTACGGGCAATGCTAGTGGTGGTCAGAGAGGATCTAGAGATGATATAACCAGATCCGAAGCTCGTGCGCCTGCTAGAGCTTATGCTATACGTGCCCGCGAGGATGCTTCTTCGCCTGATGTTATTACCGGTACATTCACTCTCTTTGATACTAATGTAATTGCTTTGATTGACCCCGGTTCTACTCATTCTTACATATGTGAAACCTTAGCATCCAGTAAGACTTTACCTATTGAGTCTACTGAGTTCGTAATTCGGGTGTCAAATCCCTTGGGTCGTTACGTGCTTGTCGACAAAGTGTGTAAGAAATGTCCCCTGGAAATTCGAGGTTCCTGTTTTCCGGCGGACTTGATGCTTTTGCCGTTTGATGAATTTGATGTTATCCTTGGTTTGGATTGGTTGACCGCGCATGATGCGATTGTGAATTGCAAGAGCAAGACTATTGATTTGAGGTGCGCAAATAACGAAGTAGTCCGAATTGAGTCTGCGGACTTGGAGGGGATGCCAGCTGTAATATCAGCAATGTTGGCACAGAAATATGTAAGAAAAGGGTGCGAAGCATACCTTGCGTATGTACTTGATGACAAAGAATTAGAAAAGAAACCCGAATCTGTGCCGGTGGTTTGTGAATACCCGGATGTTTTTCCGGAAGAATTACCGGGTTTACCACCTGTTCGGGAGGTAGAGTTTGGTATTGAGCTTGTACCTGGGACTACGCCGATTTCGATAGCTCCGTATCGTATGGCACCAACCGAGTTAAAGGAGTTGAAAGCTCAGTTGCAAGAACTGACAGATAGAGGTTTCGCTCGACCAAGTTTCTCACCTTGAGGTGCACCAGTATTGTTCGTGAAAAAGAAGGACGGAACCATGAGGTTGTGCATTGACTATCGTCAGCTGAATAAAGTGACGATAAAGAACAAATATCCGTTGCCGCGCATCGATGATTTGTTCGACCAACTGAAGGGAGCCTCAGTGTTCTCAAAAATAGATTTGAGATCGGAGCTTTTTGGGGCTCGCCGGTTATTACCGACGATTTGTGAAAGGTTTCTCGATGATAGCCACGCCAATGACGAAGCTATTTCAAAAGGATGTTAAGTTCGAGTGGACGGAGAAATGTCAGAAAAGTTTCGACCAACTGAAAACTCATTTGACTGAAACTCCAATTTTGGTGCAACCCGAATCAGGTAAAGAGTTTGTCATTTATAGTGACGCATCCCTACTTGGGTTGGGTTGCGTATTGATGCAAGAAGGTCGAGTCGTGGCCTATGCGTCGAGACAATTGAAGCCACACGAGAGGAATTATCCGACCCATGATCTCGAACTAGCTGCCATCGTGTTTGCTTTAAAAATATGGCGACATTATCTGTTTGGTGAGAAGTGCCATGTATTTTCGGATCACAAAAGTCTCAAATATTTGATGACTCAACGAGACTTGAATCTGCGACAAAGACGTTGGCTTGAGTTGTTGAAAGATTACGAGCTTGTCATTGATTACCACCCGGGAAAGGCTAACGTGGTTGCGGACGCCTTAAGCCGGAAGTCATTGTTTGCTTTACGAGCGATGAACGTGCGTTTGTCTGTTCTACCAGACAATGTGTTAGTAGCTGAATTAAAAGCTAAACCATTATTGACTCACCAAATTCGTGAAGCTCAGAAAGTCGATGATGAATTGGTTGCAAAACGGGCTAAGTGTTTTCCGAACGAGGAATCGGAGTTTCAAATTGATAATGATGATTGTTTGAGGTTCAAAAATCGTTTGTGTGTTCCAAGGAATTCGGAACTCATTTCGATGATTCTGAACGAAGCCCATTGTAGCCGAATGTCAATTCACCCGGGGAGTACGAAAATGTACAACGATTTGAAACGTCAATTTTGGTGGCATGGTATGAAACGGGACATCTCCGACTTTGTTTCGAGATGTTTAATATGTCAACAAGTGAAAGCGGAACATCAAGTGCCTTCAGGATTACTCCAGCCGATCATGATACCCGAGTGGAAATGGGATCGAGTCACAATGGACTTTGTGTCCGGACTGCCCTTGTCAGCAAGTAAGAAGGATGCGATATGGGTTGTTGTTGATAGACTGACTAAGTCGGCTCATTTCATCCCCGTACGAACGGATTTTTCATTGGATAAACTAGCTGAATTGTACGTTTATCAAATTGTGAGATTACACGGGGTACCTGTTTCTATCGTGTCGGATAGAGATCCGAGATTCACCTCACGATTTTGGAAGAAATTGCAAGAAGCTCTGGGTACCAAGCTGCATTTTAGCACTGCTTTTCACCCCCAAACCGATGGTCAATCCGAGCGGATAATTCAGATACTTGAGGATATGTTGAGATGTTGCATCCTCGAGTTCAGTAGTTCATGGGAACGGTATTTACCTTTGATTGAATTCGGTTACAACAATAGTTTTCAATCAAGTATTAAGATGGCACCTTACGAGGCTTTGTACGGTCGTAAATGCCGTACACCATTGTTTTGGACCGAGCTCGGTGAAAGTAAAATTTTCGGAGTTGATTTGATTAAAGATGCTGAACAGAAAGTAAAGGTAATCCGTGAAAGTCTAAAGGTAGCCACGGATCGTCAGAAGTCGTACACAGATTTGAAACGAAAAGACATCGAGTATCAGGTGGGAGACAAAGTGTTCCTTAAGGTTTCACCTTGGAAAAAGATACTCAGGTTCGGCCGTAAGGGCAAGTTGAGCCCAAGATTCATTGGGCCGTACGAAATCTCCGAACGAGTTGGTCCGGTTGCGTATAGATTGATTTTGCCCCCGGAGCTTGAAAAGATTCATGACGTCCTTCATGTTTCGATGCTTCGACGCTATCGATCTGATCCATCGCACATAATTAGCCCATCAGAGGTTGAAATTCAAGTCGACATGAGCTATGAAGAAGAACCGATGCGTATCCTAGCTCGTGAAGTGAAGGAGTTGCGAAACAAAAGAGTTCCGCTAGTAAAGGTGTTATGGCTCAAACACGGGATCGAGGAAGCTACTTGGGAGACCGAGAGCTCGATGAAAGAACGATACCCAAACCTATTTACCGGTAAGATTTTCGGGGACGAAAATTTCTTAAGTGGGGGAGAGTTGTGACAGTCCAAAGTTGACCCTAGTCGGGAAGTGGTTTCGGGACTGCTAAACCGAGTCACCGAAATGTTTGAATGTGATACTTATTGTCTAGAATATGTAATTATGAATGTGTGAAAATTTCAAGCTTCAATTTGGTTGATTTCATGTGAATTTAGTCAATAGGACTTATGTGAGAAAATTTTAAAATGTGATAGGTCAATGCGTAAGGACCTATTAGTGCATGTGGAAAAAAGGGGGGACTTGCATGTCAAATTTTCCCCCCTAATGAGTAGTGGCCGGCCATGACAAGGAATGATGGGCAAAACATGTCATGAAACATGTTTTGTTAATGGAAGAATAAAATAAGGAGTATGGGTAATAAAGAAATGGAAAACAAAAGAAAAAAAAAATGTGTGGTTGCCCCCCCATTGCCGTGAGCTAAAGAGAAGGAAGGAGAAAATTTTGTGTTCATCCTTTCTCACCTTCATTTAGCCTAAATTAGAAAGAAAAACAAAGAAAAAAAAATTTCTCATCCTTTGGTTCATCCTTGGCCAAAAATTTTAAGGAGGAAAGAAGAAGAAAGGTGAAGAGATTCGGCCATGCATGTAGCTAGGCTAAGGTATGTTTGATGATGTTCCATGAGATGCATGCATGTTTTAGTTGTTAGCTTGAGTTCTACCTAGCCCATGGTCTAAATCTTGCTATGTGATGGAAATGGCACTTGACCATGGATGCATCATTCTTGGTTGATGTTTGATGTTGTGGTGATGAGGCATGAGGATGAGTTAAGATTCGGCCTAGGTGGAGGTCATGTTAATGCCATTGCATGCAAAATATGAAGCTTGTAAATGATGCATGTGATGATGGCTTGATGATTCTTGAACCTCCTTTTTAGCATTTTTGTGTGAGCACATATGTGCATTGGTTGCTAAATGGAGAAGAATCGGCTAGCAAGATGTGTGCTAAGGCCGAATGTAACTTTGCATGTTAATGAGCAATGCATGTGTTAAATTGATGAAAAGGGGGAGGATGCTTTACTAGTGTGTATATGTGTGTATTAAGTGTTGAAATCGACCCCAAAAATAGACATGCATATTCGGCCAAGGGGAAAGAAATTAGCTAATATGTTGTGTTGGTGCATGATTTTTGCATGTATGAGACTTTAATGTCTAATGTATAAATATGGGCTAAGTGCCTTGTGTTCATCTTTTTGATGCCTAAATGATGAAATCAATTTATTTGTTTAATTAAGCTCAAGAGCAAAGGGGAAATAAATCCGATAAAGGGAAGGAAAAAGTGGTCGAATAGTTAGAGGAATCGTTCGACAACACCCGAGGTAAGTTCTTGAGTAAGAGAGCTTAAATTACGATGTGATTAAATCATGCTCTATGTGTGGCTATTGAGCCGAATGTGCAAGGACGATATGTGCCTTGTGTTTGAGTTTCGCAAATGAAAATGAAATATGAATGTGCCATGAATTATTGTTAGATGTGCATGATTAATTGAATGCTGTCCGGGCTAAGTCCCGAAGGCTTTGTGCTAAGTGAATACATCCGGACTAAGATCCGAAGGCATTTGTGCGAGATACTAAATCCGGGTTAAGTCCCGAAGGCATTCGTGCGAGTTATTAAATCCGGGTTAAGTCCCGAAGGCATTCGTGTGAGTTATTAAATCCGGGTTATGTCCCGAAGGCATTGTGTGAGTTACTAAAACCGGGCTATGTCCCGAAGGCATTTGAACGAGGAGCTATATCCGGATAAATCCCGAAGGTACGTGATTTGGTAATGAATGAGCTTGCTGTAAAATTCCAGCGAATACTCGAAAAACATCCCAATATGGGGATATGTTACGTATGTGTTGAATATAATCGAGCCCTTACAAATAAATGTTCGCTCAGTTGATAAACGAGCTACCGGCCTTCGGCTAAGTTAGTCTATTGTGTATGTACATAAGGGTTGTTAATGTTGTGAAGCAAGTTTGGTATCGGTAAATTGCGTATTATGAAATATTCCGTTTAGCTAAATGTGTGTTATTCTTTGTTTATGCTGGAATTCCTTGCTCAAAACTTACTAAGCATAAATTGCTTACTCGTTACACTGCTCCTCTGTTTTATAGATTTTTGGTTCTCCAGCTATCGGACTCGGGATCTTGAAGTCGAAGTCGCCCACACTATCAAAGGCTCTTTTGGGTACTATTTTGGTTGAATTTTGATATCGCATGTATAGGACTACCCATTGTGGTTTTTCGAGTTCTTTATGAAATGTATAAGTGTACAGCCATGCGAAAATGGCTTGTAGAAGTGGAGTATGGCATTAGACCATTCGTGTTTATGAATGTATAGATGGTTTCATGATGTAACTATAGTTGGAAGGGAAGTGTTGAGCAAATGATCAGCCACTGGAATGGCTAAGTATGATCATATGTGGGCTTATGTATGACAAGGCCCTAGTTGGTCCATGAAACCCCAAATTAGGTAAGGTTTACTTTGAAAACAGAAGCTGATAGCAGCAGTGGTGTGGATTGGAAAAATCACAAGAATTCGTAGGAGTGGAATTAAATAGTGAATAAATTATGTAATCGAACCTTGATGAATCTACTTTCATATGGAAGTAACTAAACAATCATAGGAACAGTACAGTAAGAGATATTCGGGTTCTTGTGGAACAGGGCCAGAACAGTTTCTGGATTCCCTGTTCCGACTTTGGAAATTCACTATAAATTGACCAGAGATAATTAGGGGTCATACCATATATGTATGGATTCCTCTCTGAGTCTAGTTTCCATAGAAACAAACGGCATCAGTATTGAAGCTCTGTGCAGAGAGATATCCAAGTCGTAATGGGAAAAGGTCAGTGTAGTCGACCCCTGTAACATGGGAGATTTTGACTAATAAACTGTACTAATTGGCCCAACCAAAAATTCTAGAAAAAAATACATAGGTGGGGACATGAGTCTAGTTTCAGGTAAAAATCACAAAACTGATTTTCGAGTTGTGAAACTCAAGATATGATTTTTGAAGCGACTAGTACTCAGACTGGGCGGTGTCTGGAAAAATTTTTTCCAAGTTTGTTAACATCTCGTGTCCGACTCGGGTGTCGGTCTCGGGTTCGGGGTGTTAGACATGAGGTGATGCGAACCAGCCTCGGTTTAATGAGTTAAATCGCTTTTGTTGCCCGATCGTCCAAACGATGAAGTTTCGTTCTTCTTGAGTCAATTCGTTTTACTTGAACAATGAAGTTGTTTGAGGTTCAATTGAGATTAAGGGAAGTGATTTGTAAATTAATTAGGCTAAGAAAAGGTAGGAAACAAATAAAAATGGTTTGGAAATTTTCGATTCAAAATGAAATGGGAAGATAGGCTTAAAAACAAGAATGAACCAACGTTAAGGATTAAGGTTGACCCGATTCTTATATGTCTTTAAGATGGATGAATAAGGATGTAAGGGAACCTTGACCCACTATCTATCGAAGATAGGAACCTCGGTATAGTTGAACGCCACACTTTAGTTGAAAGTGATAAGTTCGGGTTACAAAGAACAAGGTTGACGCCACTAACTAGTAGATAAGCCAACAAAGTCTTTGGACGAAATTTAGAGAAGAAATTCTCACAAAATACTTAATTTCAATAATCAAAATGGCAAAAGTCCTTTTACAAATGAACAAAAAAATATTTATAGTTCTTCAAAGGCTAGTCGAATGGACAAACTTAAAAGCTAAGAAAAATCAAGAAAATTCCAGAATTAATTCCTCCATAAGATTCGGCTGAATGGGCATTCAAATGGGCAGCTTAAGCATGAAGCAAATGCACCTTGCAAAGATGAATGCATCGGTAGATCAATGGTCTTGTCCAGGTTCGGCCTTGCTCTTAAATTACTCCTTAAATTGGCACTTGTTGGCTAAAAAGATAGGAACATTAAAGATAGTTGTTGAACAGCCACACAAGTGTGAAAAGTCGGTTTTGAAGAGTCAAATATGTGTGAACACCATCAGCTGAATAGTCTCTCATGTGAACACTTAAAATGAGCTGCATGTAGATGTTTGAGGATGGCACCCATGCCGTCCAAGGGAGATTCCTGCACCAATTTAAATCAACAAATTAGTTCATGCAACAAATACATTAAATTCGGCAGCATATGAATATAAAAATCTACTCATTTAGTTCGGTCAACTA